>NC_056747.1:835487429-835559929 GCF_019279795.1 Protopterus annectens
GCTTGCATTGATTGAGTCAAGGTGCTTTGCTTGACATGTATGTTAAGTCTATTCCATAGCATGGGCACTTTCTGGGTTATGAACCTGTCCCTCCAGCATGCTGTGTTGATTGTGGTAATGAGGTTGAGGTCTTTGGAGTGTGTGGTGCGGAGGGATTGGGATTTTTTTTTAGATGTAGCATTTCTAACAGCGCTGGGTCAGACATGGCTTTGTAAGTCAAGCAGAGATCACCTCTAACTAGGCGATATGAGACAGAGAAGAGTTGGAGTTTTTTGAGTCTATCCATACAGGACAAGTGTTTAAGGCTTAGGATCCTCTTTGTGAGCTACTTTGTGGCCTCTCCAGTTGCTGCAGGTGTCTATTGAGGTACATGCCAAATGGGGCATTGTACTCTATTTGTCTAAGGAGGGAAGAGTAGAGGGAGACAATGACCTCTTTCTTCCTGGATGCAAAACCCTTAGTAATGAGATGTGCCACATAGAAGGACTTTCTGACCACAGTGGCAATGTGGTGGTCAAAAGAGAGGTTGCTGCCAACCTGTGTTCCCAGATCTCTTGTAACGCTTTGTGTGTTCAGTGGACTACCATCAGTGTGGTAATTCAAGGGAACTGGGTTTTTCCCAAGGGGGATGCTGACACAGTTTTTGGCATTGAGCTATGGGTTCTGACATCAGTCTTTGGTCTCATTGAGGCCTTCCTGTACGATGTCAACATCACTTGGGGAGTTAATAACTCCCAACTTGCACTCGTCTGCGAACTTCATCAGCCAGAGTCCCTTCGTGTTGGCCTGGACTTCAGAGAAGTAGATACCAAACAGGAGAGTACCCAGGACCGACTCCACTCATGACTGTTCGGCAGTCTGACTTGGAGTCAGCTACTTTCACACTGTGGGTTCTATCTGTGAGCCAGTTTGCAACCCACCTAGTGATATAGGAGTATGCCTAGCTTAGTGAGTTTTTCTTTGATTCCTGAGTAGGGAATGGTATCAAAGGCTTTTGCCAGATTAAGGTAGGCTGTATGAACCACCTTGCCTTCATTCACAGCTCTGGTAACTGACTCAGAGGTCAACCAAGTTGAGCAGGCATGATCTACCCTTCACAGAACCAAACTATGTAGGATCCAGCTTTGTATGTCAGACTCGTCAGGCTAATGGGGCAATAGTTCCCGGGGTCTGTAGTCGCTCCTCCTTTGTGGAGAGGGATGACTGTAGTAGTGCGCTAATCGTTGGGGACTAAGCCTGAGGTGAGACTATGACTGAGCAGGGCATACTGGTGTGGTGCCAGTTCACTCTGTAGCTCATGCAGAATACAGCCAGGGATATTGTCAGGTCCCATAGAAGCTGGTGCTGTTTTAACCTGTGCAGCAGTAATACTGGGTGTCTGGCAATCTACTGGTATTATGATTGGTCCTTTGGTGGGGGGGGACTTTTACCCAAGGACTCTGGTATGGCTTCCGTTAGTCATCTGATAGCTGATCTTCCGAAAAAATGCAAAGATAAGGACAGAGACAGACCGCACCGGACTAGGCCTTTTGACGACACTACTGTTAAAACCATCGTCAGTTCTCCGGCATCCAGTGAAGTGCTTTCGCAGCCCCTATTCCGACGCAGGCCTCTGCTGAGACCCTTTTGGGGGTCTGGCATGCCGCAAGCTGCTTCTTCATCTATTGATCCGGTGGTCATTTCTACCTTGGATGGGTCCGGAGCCGCTGCACAGGCACCGGCTTCCAAGGAAAGCATTCACTCTACTGATGTTGGGCCCAAACCAACATCTTCTCTTCCAACTACCGCTGTGGCCAAGCCACCCAAGTCCTTTCGTCTTGCCATTAGATCTACCCTTTGGAAACCCTCGCAAAGGCAGGCTCCAGCTACCGCTCCTCTGCCACAGGCCCAAATGCTTAAAATGGCTAACGACCTTTTATCTCTTATTAGGGGCACTCAGCCCACTTCGTCTAAAAGGAAAAGGGATGTGTCACCTGTAGTTTTATCTGACTCAGATTCTGAGCCATCTGATATTTCTGGCGAAGAAGAGATGCAGGCCCTCTCAGCATATGAGGATTCTGATGCAGAGGAATCTATTCCTTCAGCCTCCCCTCTGGAGGACTTCTCTTTTGGGGACACTTGGCATACCCTCAGGGAACATTTCAAATGGGAAAGCCAAGACTACCTTCAATCCAAAAAGAGACTTAGAGAATTCTTGGATTTGCCTCAACACAGGCCTCCAGCCATTCCTCCCGGTGTTAGAAGTTGTGGATGATGTATACCTTGAGACTAGCATAAACCCTGATTCAGTTCCCCCGGTTCTCAGGAAGCCTGACAGATACTACAGAGTACCTGACTCCCATAAATTCCTTTTCAGGAATCCATCTGCTGACCCAGAGGTGATCATTCAGGGACCTAAAGAGGTTAAAGCTACTGCTTCTAAAACTCCTACACCCTTGGATAGGGAATGCAGAGCCCTAAACAGATGGGGCAAAAATGTATATACTTCTGCTACCCTTGCTATCAGGGCACTTAACTGCCAGTTTCACATGCTAAAACATCAGCAGCACATTTTGGAAACTCTAAAGAAAACCGTGGCTACCTTCCCTGCCTTGGCAGAATCTAAGGATTTACAGGAATTAATGCATTCTGCCTGCCTAGTCACCAAGCATTTCTTACATTGTGGTTTTGATGCTCTAGAAGCATCATGCAGGGCAACAGCCGCAGGATCTGTTATTAGGAGACATACATGGCTTAGGGAGCAGCCCCTACCTGACCATGTTAAATCTAAATTACTGGATGCACCCCTGCACAAAGACAGCCTTTTTGGTAATAAGGCAGAAGAGGTGCTTAAAAAGATGGAAGAAAAGGCTAAAGCTATGCAAATTGTTAAAGATTTCCTGCAAGTGCAGCCACCTCGTTTCAGCAGAGGTCTCGGACCAGCAAGTCCTCCAGGGGACAGCATCAGACCTCTCGGAGATCTAAACAGTGAACCTCCTCTACCCCAAATCGGGGAGATGTCCTTCAAGGATGCATCTGCAGTCCTTACATATGGGTTGTCCTGCCTCAGGCAGCCCTTTGTTCGGCCAGATTCCAAAGTCTGGGTCCGGCGTCGGCTGACGTCGCCCTCTCCCTGACGTCAGAGCACCTCGGGTATAAAAGCGTCAGCCGACGCCATCTTCCTCAGTCTTTCTTGCTGCATGGTGCCCGAAGCAGAAGCAGTTCGCAAGTACCGGTCAGCCAGCTCCTGTAACTTCAGCTACCGAAGACTTCAAAAGCTAAGTACCCCGTTGGGGGCTCTTTCTTGCCTCAGCCGATGTCAGATCAAACGCTTAAAGTTAATAATTGCTTAACTTGTGGGAAACAAATACCTCATAAGGATTTCCATTCTTACTGCCTCCCCTGCTTAGGCCCAGACCACGACGTCTCGGCCTGTATAGCCTGTGCCTCCTTCAACCGACGCACTCTTAGACGTCGGGCGGAGTTTGCAGAGGAATTTTTGGGGGCTAGTTTTTGTTACAATATGCCGTCGGAGACTCCAACTTCTCATTTAGCCAAAAAACGGAAGGACAAGGACCGACACACGCGGACCGTGGTTTCGGCTGAAACCATGCCTAGGCCTACCGCGAGTGTCTCGGTTTCGGCTGAAACAGAGTCCTTGGTGCTTCCGACCGCCGAAACCACACAACCGACAACCTCGGCCCCGGAGGCCTCTTCTGAGTCGGTTATAGAATTTCCTTCAGAAACCGGTATTCTGGAAACTTCCGACACCATTGCCCTAGACAAAACTACACCAGCTCGTGTAGCAGCCAGGCCTCCTGCATCCATGTCCATAAAGGCATTCACAAGGGCTAAAGCTGCAAAACAGCCAAAATCTCTGACTCCCAAGGCTATTCCTCAGGGATCCACTACAGGTTCACAGATTTTAAGTTTAGCTGAGGACCTTATTTCCTTAATTAGGGGCTCTAGGCCACACCTGGACAGGGGCTCTCAACCTCCTCTAGACAAAAGGCCCAGGGTTGAGCCCACTGATCCCCAGTCCTCAGATAACGCTTCAGATGGCTCTGTTCTTTCAGACTACCAGGAGAAGGCCTTTACGGCCTATGAGGATTCTGATGCAGAGGAATCTATTCCCTCTGCCTCCCCTCCTGAAGAGCTTTCCTTTGGGGAGACCGTTCACTCCATGAGAGAGCATTTCAAATGGCAGGGCCAGGATTTTTCTGATTCCAGGAAGAGATTAAGGACCTTTTTGCATTTACCTCAACATAGACCTTTGGCTATTCCCCCTGTTTTGAATGTCATTTAATGATGTGTACTCTTGAGTCTAGCATTACTCCTGACTCCCTTCCTCTGGCTCCTGTCAAGCCAGACAGGTACTACAGGGTCCCAGACTCGCATCATTTCCTTTACAAGGCCCACTCTGCTGACCCGGAAACTATTTCCCAGGGCCCTAAAGGGGTTGCAGCTACCACTACTAAAAACCCACTCCCCTCTGAAAGGGAGTCCAGGGCTTTAGAGAGATGGGGTAAAAAAGTGTATACTTCTTCCACTCTTTCTATGAGGGCATTAAACTGTCAATTCTATATGATACAGTACCAAGAGTATTTGTTAGATGAACTGCATAAGAAACTGTCTTCACCTGAACCCCTAGATCGCAAGTCACTTCAGGATCTGGTACATAACTCGCAGCAGGTTAGCAACCATTTCTTGCAGTGTGGTTATGATGCATTGGAAGCTTCATGTAGGTCAGCAATGACAGATGCAGTCATACGTAGGCATGCTTGGCTGAAGGAACAAACTCTGCCAGATCATGTTAAAGCAAAGCTTCTGGATGCACCACTGGAAAAGCAAAAGTTATTTGGTTCCACTGCTCAGGAGGTCTTAAAGAAATTTGAGGAAAAGGCTAAATCTGTGCAAACAGTCAAAGATTTTCTCCAGGTCCAACCACCAAGATTCAGCAGAAATTGGCCCTCTAAGAATTGGTCCTTTCCAGATACAGAGAGATTTCAAAGAGGAAAGAACAGGCGTGCCAGAGGTAGAGGGCAAGCTAGAGGCTCCTACAGAGGACTGCAGTGGCAGCCTCCTAACCAGAGAGGTAGTGCAGGACCTACAACTGCTACACAGGGACAGACTCAATGACTTTACCTTGACCCCGCCAACCAGGGCTCAATTGGAAGCACCTTTGGGCGGAAAGCTATCTTTATTCTCAAAAAATTGGCACAGTATTACAAGGGACAAATGGACACTGCAAATAATAGACAAAGGATACAGGTTCCATTTTCATACATTACCAAAAAGAAAAGGCATGCTAAACCTGCCACCGAATCAAAGGGCAGAGGCTTTAAAACAAATTTCCAACCTATTGCAAATGAAAGCTATAGAAAAGGTTCCTCTCACAGAACAAGGCCAAGGATTTTACTCCAGACTATTCCTTGTCCCAAGAAAAGAAAAACAATGGAGGCCTATTCTCGACTTGTCCGCACTGAATACTTACCTCATTGTGCCAAAATTCAAAATGCTGACCCTCCAGCAACTCCTTCCCATGCTGGGCAAGGGGTCTTGGCTGGTAACTCTAGACCTCAAGGAGGCATACCTGCATGTCCCTATCAGACAAAGTTGCAGAAGACACCTCAGATTTCTTGCAGGTTCAGAGCATTATCAATTCTCAGCATTGCCCTTTGGCTTATCTACTGCGCCCAGAGTATTCACGAAATGCCTGGCATCAGTAATTGTACACTGCAGACTTCAGGGGATTCAAATATACCCATATCTGGACGACTGCCTTATACAAGCGGACAGCCAACAAACTTTGGTAAAACACTTAAATTATGCCATCCGCCTACTTCAGGCTCTGGGTTATACAGTCAACATTCACAAATCAGACTTGTTCCATCCCAAAGGATAAATTTTCTGGGTGCCAAATTAGATACAATCACCCAAATGGCTTTTCTCACGGAAGAAAAACAAAGACAACTACCGGATTACTTCAAAAATCTGACAAGACAAACTCAGCTGACTGCAAGGAAAATCCTGCAGGCCCTGGGTTACATGGCATCTTGCATTCTTCTAATTCCACAAGCAAGGTTACATATGAGGAAACTACAATGGTACCTAAGGAGCTTATGGTGTCAGCACAGTCACAGCCTAGAAGCTTTGATACCACTCATCCCATGCCTTCAAAGGGAATTTCTGTGGTGGGCTCAAGCAAGCCAGTCAAACAGGGGTCTGCCCTTCAGCAAACCAATAATCAGCCAAACCATTACAACGGATGCTTCAGACTATGGATGGGGAGCACACATGGAGGGCAGATGCATTCAATGACTATGGTCACAGAAAGAATTGCACATGCACATAAACCAAAAGGAAATGCTAGCTGCGATACATGCAATAGAGGCCTTCAAACATTTTCTGCATCAAGGACACCTTCTAATAAGAACAGACAATTTCACAGTTATGTGGTACATAAACAAGCAAGGAGGTACCCATTCCTACCCTCTTTGCAGGCTGACAATGAATCTTTGGGAACTTTCCCTAAAAATCAATATAGAGCTGCAATCCCAGTTTGTGCCAGGAAAAGACAATATACTGGCGGACAGCCTAAGCAGAAATATCATGGATCCGCACGAATGGATGCTGCACCCAGACATCTTCCTTCAGATAACACAATCATGGGGGAGGCCGGACATAGATCTTTTTGCCTCCCACCACAACCATCAGCTGAAGAAATTCTGTACAAGGACATTTCACCCACAAGCATGGAAAGTGGACGCCCTCTCTTTCAGCTGGAATACTCTAACAGTGTATGCATTCCCACCACTTCCATTAATGACCAAGGTCTTACTGAAGATCAGGACAGAGCAGCCCAAAGTGATTCTGATAGCTCCGGACTGGCCCAGACAGCACTGGTACCCACTGTTAAGGAGCATGTCACGCACGAAACCGTGGCCTCTACCACTATGGCCACTTCTTCTGACACAACACAATTACAAAACTCTGCACTCCCACCTGAAAACCTTGCAGCTGACAGCCTGGAGAATACCTTGACTACTCACCAGGATAAGCTATCCAAGACAGTGAAGGACATCATCATGGAAGCTCGCCGGCCTTCCACAAGAAAGGCATATGCAGCCAAATGGAAAAGATTTCACACTTGGAGCACCACAAAGGGCCTAGATGCGACAGTGATGAACTTGGCACATATCCTGGAATACTTGGCAGAAATGCTCCACAATGGCCTTTCTTACTCTTCCATAAAAATTCATGCTTCAGCAATTTCAGCAGAATACAATACTGATCCACCTGTCTTCTCTCATCCTCTCCTGAGGCAGTTTCTAAGGGGAATTAAAAACATCAATCCTCCAAGGAAACCACCAGTGCCTACATGGGACCTTAACTTCATGTTGGAAAAATTAACTGTACCCCACTTTGAGCCAGCAGCATCATCAGAACTACAGTTCCTGTCTTGGAAGACTGCCTTCCTTCTGGCCATAACCTCAGCAAGAAGAGTATCTGAGTTGCAGGCCCTCATGGCAGTACAACCATTTCTTATTTTTCATCAGGACAGAGTCTCGCTGAGAACCAATCCTTCATTCATGCCAAAGGTGGTATCCAGGGTCTCACTGAACCAAGCTATTCACCTGCCTACCTTCTTTCCAAATCCACAAAACAAAGGAGAGCAACTTCTGCATACTCTGGACATTCACAGACAGTTGCACTACTACTTAGACAGAACTAAGACTTACAGAAAATCTGACCAGCTATTTGTAGCATATGCTGCTGGTGTACAAGGAAAAGCAATTTCCAAACAGACAATTTCAAAATGGATAGGGAATTGCATTTGATTCTGTTACTCTTTTCATGGGAAGACTGTGCCAGCTAACATTAGACCTCATTCCACCAGAGCCACAGCCACCTCCCCAGCCTTTTTAAGAGGGGTGGCTACCAAGGACATTCTAGAAGCTGCTACATGGAGCTCCGTGCATACATTTTCCAAACATTATAACTTACCCCTATATTCCAGATCCAGAGCAGGTTTTGCTACGGCAGTCCTGCAGGGCATTTTAGCTACACCATCTTTTTCTTAGATTCTACCCATATGTAAGGACTGCAGATGCATCCCTGAAGGACATAGTACAGTTTTGTACCTACCATAAATGTAGATAGGTGTGCATCTGCAGTCAGGTTTTCCCTCCCTCCTACCCCTCTGTGGTATTCCTTGAGTAGTTATCCCTCTTTCTAGCTAGCTGGGGTTATCTATTATGGTGTATTTGTTTTTTATATATATATATATATATATATATATATATATATATATATATATATATATATATATATATATATATATATATATATATATATATGTATTACTGTGCATGTTTGGAATTATCTGGGGCAAGAAAAACTGAGGAAGATGGAGTCGGCTGACGCTTTTATACCCCAGGCGCTCTGACGTCGGGGAGAGGGCGACGTCAGCCGACGCCAGACCCAGACTTTGGAATCCGGCCGACCGAAGGGCTGCCTGAGGCAGGACAACCCATATGTAAGGACTGCAGATGCATACCTATTGGACATCTACATTTATGGTAGGTACAAAACTGTACTTTCTAAGCCACCCTCCTTTGGCAAAAACTCCCAATAATTCACCCCCAGGCCCTGCCACTTTTGCCTGCCCAGCCCTACCCCTTGGGGGAAGGCTGTCCTTGTACTCAAACAACTGGAGCACTATAACCAGCGACCAATGGGTCCTAAAGATAGTTTCTCAGGGATGCAAATTCTCCTTCCACACCTTACCCACCTCCAAAGGGCACCCGACCTTCCTCCAAATCAGCGGGCAGAGGCAATGAAACTCATTTCCATGAGAGCACTGGAGCATGTTCTTGCAGTGGAAATAGACCAATGTTTTTATTCAAGACTGTTCCTAGTTCCCAGAAAGGTGGGCACCTGGTGCCCCATTCTGGACTTATCCATCGTCAACACCTTTCTGGTGATACAAAATTCAGAATGCTCACCCTCCAGCAGCTGCTGCCCATGCTTGCCAAGGACGCTTGGCTGGTCACTCTAGACCTCAAGGAGGCATACCTCCACATCCCCATCAGGAATGCTTGCAAGAAGTTCCTCTGTTTCAGAACAAGCTTGCAGCACTTTCAGTTCTCTGTGCTGCCCTTTGGCTTATCTACTGCTCCCAGAGTGTTCACAAAATGTTTGGCACCAGCCATTGCATACTGCATGCAAAGAGGCATTCAAATTTTCCCTTACTTAGATGACTGCCTCATTCAGACAGACACTCAGGAAAACTTGATTCAGGACTTAACCTTTGTATAAAAAAAAAAAAAAAAAAAAAAACCTGTTCACCTCCCTGGGGTACACTATCAGTGAAAAGAAATCCTAACTATTGCCCACCAAGAAATGTATTTTTCTGGGAACAAGTCTGGACACAGCCTCCCAGATGGCATACCTCACACCAGAAAAGCAAATGGCTCTTCCAACTTACTTCAGGCATCTGGCCACCAGGCCCCAGCTCACTGCAAGGAAAATCCTGCAAGCCCTGGGGTACATGGCCTCCTGCATCCTTCTCATTCCATATGCCAAACTGCATATGAGGAAATACAATGGTACCTAAACAGCCTCTGGTGTCAGCACTCACAGGATCAGGAGCATCAACTACATATAATTCCCTGCATCAGAGCAGAGTTCCTTTGGTGGGCCACAACCTATTCAGAGAACAAGGGCCTATACTTCCAACCCCCCCCCCCCACCACACAGACACTCACCACAGGTGTATCATACTATGCCTGGGTGGCTCACCTGGACGGCAGATGCATTCAGAGGCTATGGAACCATCAGTAACTCTCACTACACGTAAACCTAAAAGAGGTGATGGTAGTGCAGCAGGCCTTATTGACTTTCAAACCCCTCCTCTCTCCAGGGACTCTCCATCAAGACAGACAACACCACTGTGATGTGGTACATCAACAAACAGGGGGTAACCCATTCTTACCCCCTGTGCAGGCAGGCCATGGCCCTCTGGTATATAGCAGCTTCCATGAGTCTGCACCTGATAGCTCAGTATCTTCCAGGCAAACTCAGTACTCTGGCGGATCAGTTGAGCAGACAAGTCCTGGACCCTCACGAGTGGCAGCTCAACAGGTCAATTTTTTCACAGATAATTCAAAAATGGGGGACCCCAGAGGTCAACCTCTTTGCCTCTCCAAACAGCTGTCTTCTCATCAAGTTCTGCACCAGGGAGCATCAGAGCAGTGCCTGGAGAGTGGATGCCCTCTCATTTCCCTGGGCACTTCTCTCAGTCTATGCCTTAACTCCCATGCCCCTCCTACCAAAGGTACTGGTGAAATTAAGGGAAGAAAAGCCAAGGGCCATCATCATAGCCCCAGACTGGCTCAGACAGCACTGGTACCCCTTGCTACACAGGTTATCTCAGCTCCCCCTTGACACCTTCCTCAGATACCAAACCTATCTCAAGGGGAAGGGAAATTTTGGCAACCGCAATTGCAGACTCTCAACCTGGCAGCCTGGCTTATAGCTTGAATCAGAACCAGTCTGCCCCCCTCAGCACACAGGTCTTGGAAGTGCTTCGTGAGGCCAGGCGCCTTAGTACCAGGAAGTCCTACGCAGGCAAATGGAAAAGGTTCTGCGCCTGGATTCAGACGAGAGGGACAAGCATGTTTCGGCTCTCCCTCCCCCTTATTCTGGACTACTTATCTGACCTGCTTAACAGTGGCCTCTCCTTTTCTTCCATTAAGATTCATGTCTCAGCAGTATCTGCTCATTGTGATACTGAGCAACCTATTTTTTCACACCCCCTGATTAAACAGTTCCTCAGGGGAGCCAATAACTTAAGGCTTCCCAGAAGGGCCCCCTACTCCGGCTTGGGACCTTAACTTTATACTGGAGAAGCTCACCCTTCCCCCTTTCAAACCAGCTGCCTCAGCAGACTTAAAATTTCTTTCCTGAAAAACTGCCTTTCTCCTGGCCATTGCCTCAGCCAGAAGAGTCTCCAAGCTGCAAGGCCTCATGGCAGTTGAGCCTTTCATCATCTTCCATGCTGATAGGGTCAACCTCAAAACAAACATCTCCTTTAGGCCCAAAGTGGTATCTAGTGTGGCCCTCAACCAATCCATTCACCTACCCACCTTTTTTGCCAACCCTCAAAACAAGGGGGAAAGGATCCTGCACTCCCTAGATGTGCACAGACACCTCGGGTACTACCTGGACAGGACCAAACCTTTCAGAATAATCTAACCAGTTGCTGGTTAGATTTGCTTCAGGGGCAGAAGGCAAAGCCATCTCCAAACAAACCATCTCTAAATGGATAGTACATTGCATCCACTTCTGCTACAAACTCCATGGTAAGCCCCCCCCCCCCAAGGGGATTAGAACCCATTCCACTAGAGCAGCCTCCACCGTGGCTGCTTTCCTCAGAGGGGTACCTACAAGAGACATTCTGGAGGTGGCCACATGGACATCTGTCCACACCTTTACTAAGCGTTATCATCTGCCCCTTTTCTCCAAGTCTAGGGCAGGGTTTGCCACTGTGGGCAGCAGGGCATGCTAGCCAATCTTTAGCCATCTGGGCTGCCTCCACCCTTTCTCCTAAGCTTTGGGAATCTACCCAAAAGTGATGACTGCAACAGTGAAACATGAAGAACATAGTACAGTTGTGTACACTTACCATAAATGTAGATGTTAGAGTGTCTTCACTGTTGCAGTCCTGGTTCCTCTCCCTCCTTCCCCCCTTTTCTTCTGTCTATTCTCTCAGTTCCCCTCTCCTTTCCTAGGGAAGAGACATGAGTGTTTTTGGTATTGTTGTTATGTGGGTATCTTTACTCTGATCCATGCCTCCTGTTGGGGGCTCCTGAAAAGTTAAGGCAAGAAAAACTGATGTAATGCCGTTGGCTGCCTCCCTTTATACCCTTGACAACCTGATGTCAGACTAGAGCCGACAGCAACCGATGCCCAATTCTGAAGCTCTAGTATTCTGGCCGGCCAATGGCTATCCCCTGGCAGGGAGAACCCAAAAGTGATGACTGCAACAGTGAAGATGCTTGTACATCTGCATTTATGGTAAGTGTATACAACTGTACTTTTTTTGTCTGCATATATATTCTATATGCAGCATGCACATTTGTAAGATACTTGGCAATTATATATTAGGTTGATAAGTTCATAGGTATATACTAGGCATGCAGTTCAAAAGACCATTGATAAGTATAGCCAGATGAGCCCGAGCGCTGTTGAGGGAGTTAAGCTGCATGGTCAGGAAGCACCATACCGTATACCCAAAAGAGGATTTATGATTTCCAGTCTATTCATTCAGAATATTACTGAATACAGACAATGTGTAGTATTGCTTGACATGCATAGGAAGTTTATTCAATATGTATAGGATTCCTTGGGATAGAAATCTGTTGTGCCAGCCATGTTCTGTTTCTGTATGTATAAAATATTAGTCTTTGATGTGGGGTTTCATGGTGGTGTGTGTTTTGCATATCTGTAAGACGTCAAACAGGGTGGAAGGGGCTGTGTACCCTACTGATGGACAGCACTCTGTCTGCTGAAGAATGGCATACAGAGCAAGACCTAAACATATCAACAATGCCATTTAAAACCTTGATATAACTATCACCATGAATAGTAGGCAACAGTAAGGGTTGTGGAAGGGTGTACAGTTCAGCAAATTGTGTGGCCTCAGTGTAAATGTCATAATTTGGGCTTTAACACAAATTTTAAATAAATAAACCAAGCCGGAATCCCCCTCGAAACAGCAGCTTTAATGGAGAACTCACAAACAACAAATGATAACTCAGTGAAGACTTAGCGCTTTCACCCAATAAAGGGCATCATCAGAGTAATGCATAATTTTAAAGAAGTTCTACATATACTCAATGTGAATGTTAACGCCCCCTAGAATATCCAATGGTCAAACGATAACATTAATTAGAAATTTAAAATTTCACTGCCCCTCTTTAAAGGAGTACACAGAAAATTGCTATTATAAAACATTCTACCTAACAGTTTAATATTAAAAACATAAAAAACATATATATATAAAACTGTATATATATATATATATATATATATATATAAGTATGTGTATACAATAATTATATCACAGTGAACATTTGAAGCCAAAAAAAAAAAACTGTTGAATGACATGGTGTCACAAAGTATATATAAAAAAGTTGTCATCATATATTAATAGACATTCGATTTTTTGAAAAAGTGTATGTCAAAAAACAAATGTATTAACTTAACTAACCAATTGATCTAATGTAAACATAGCCATAAGGTGTTACCAACATAAAATTAACTGTTAATAAAGAAAATGAATTAAATTAAATGTGACCTGTATTTCAAAATGCTACATAGAGAGATATGCTCATTAATACCAGGTGGGTTCGATGCATTTAATCTCAATTGCCAGAGGCATTCTTTTACCCCTAATAAAATCTTATGGTCACCTCCCCTATCACTATGTGGTACCCTGTCAACTACAAAAAACAAAAACCAGAATCATTAGGAGGGCCGGCAACTGACATTTCAAACATTAACTTGACTGTCACTAGCGGGTCATTTGATGACTGTACTGAAGTCCTTAACGAACAAGACTGTCTATCTTTGGCATTGTTTGACAATTTTGTGGTCAGTAGAGTGGTTAGTTCCGATAATTTTAGCTTTGAACACAATATTTCATTAGAAAACGACCTGCTGGGTTTTGCCAACGATATGTGTGATGACAATACTGTATTAAATGCTGAACAAGTCAAATTGTATAGTATTACAAAGAGAGGTAATTTTTGTATACACAATTATAGTAACTTGAATATTACAGAAGATTATTGTAAACTTTTTTTCAAGGGCTTTTCTTTTGTCCCTTCCTTTAGATATGATATAGCCCAGATTTTAGTGTCTTTAAAACTTTATACAAGGCAATTGAATTTGATGTTATATTTTTCAAGTCAAGGCACCCCCTCTATTAGATATAGTCCTAAGTTAAAAAGGAAAAGTACATTTATACCACCTAACAATGCAGTAATACATGTTTTTGAAAAAATGTGTGAAACTCAAATTAGAAGGTATCTTAATTGTTCTACCATGTTTACTGACAATTTATCACAGGGGGAGAGATTTTGTTTGCACGAATTGACTGCTTCTGATACTTATAGAGTAATGAAACCAGACAAAGGTGGGGGGGGGGGGTAGTCATTATGTCTAAAATTTACTACATTGCTAGTATGTTAATGCTTCTCAATGACACCTCCACCTACCAGAGAGTTTCTAGGTTTGAGATTAATGCAGTTTACACCAGATTAGATTGGCAGTTATATGAATGGTTAATGGAGGGACTATTGGATAAAGATGAATATGACTACTTGGTAGTTACCTCACCTATTATTCCCTCCATTTTCGGTATACCAAAAATACACAAAAATACTGCCAACCCACCATTCCGCCCGATTGTTTCAGCTAAAGGGTCCAAAACAGAGGCATTGGCATCATACGTAGACCATCACTGTAAGGCCATTCTTGAAAATGTACCACATGTGCTTAGAGACTCTTGGCACTGCCTGGATATCATTAGGAATACAATATGGAATAATGATCACAAGTTTGTTACTATTGATGTAGTCAATTTATTCTCAGTCATTCCGAAAGACATAGGACTGGAAATGTTTAGGAGCAGTTTACAAACATTTGGTAAACACCATATTGTTAAACAAGACGTGCTTGTCGAATTGGTTGATATGGTACTCAATAATAACTATGTATTATTTGAAGCAGAATATTACAAACAAGTTACTGGTGTTGCTATGGGGGCCAAGTGTGCCCCCATTTATGCTAATCTGGTTTTAGTTGACTGGGAATGTAAATATGTTTTTTTCATCACAGTTCAAGCACAATATCTCACTTTATGTGCGTTTTTTGGACGATATCTTGATATTCTGGAAGGGGAGTGATGAAACTCTAGTACTTTTTTGAAATTTACATTTAACATTCATGATGACAAGTGTGAGTTTTTGGATATTATGCTTATTAAGGACAAAGAAAATGGTAGTCTGTCATCAACTATATTTCGCAAAAAAACTTTTTCCAACTCTCTGCTTCATTTTCAAAGTTGCCACCCCCTTTACCAGAAGAAAAACATAATAAAAGGCCAAATGGTGAGACTGTCCAGGTTAATCAGTGATGACAACTTGTTCAAGTTAGAAGTCAACAATTTATCGAGCATGTTGTCTGAAAGAGGTTATCCTATTGACATTATTAATAATATTAGATGTGAAGTGACAGAGAAGAGAACGACTTGTTACAAACCTATTTTAAAAGTAGGCCTAATTAAAAGTAATACAGTTACTACAAATATAAATGACCACAAACACGCAATGCTTTTGTCCTACAATACTTGTAGTATGGATGTTAAAAACATCATCAGTGATTTGTGGTGTTCTGTGCTTACTAAAGACATTATGAATGTGGTTGGCAACAGTCCTAGTTTTATTAATAGTAATGGGAAGAGTTTGAAAGAAATGATGGAATCTAACGAACATCATAATACATACAAACGGTCTATGATGAGCAAATGTGGCTCTTGTAGCGTGTGTAAATACATCAACAATGGACCATACGTTGCAGTTAACAATTATGCCAAAACTATCAGATGTGCAGGCTACTGCAATTGTAATACAAAAATGGTCATATACTTAGCCACGTGCATGAGCTGTCCAACATTTTATGTTGGAAAGATCATCAGAAAATTAAGACTAAGGATTTTAGAACACAATAGGGACATAAAAAACAAAAGAGTTACTAATGCCCTATATACACACAGTACAGTTTGTAATAATTTTAAAAAAATTTTGTTTTTTGTAGTTGACAGGGTACCACATAGTGATAGGGGAGGTGACCATAAGATTTTATTAGAGGTAAAAGAATGCCTCTGGCAATTGAGATTAAATGCATCGAACCCACCTGGTATTAATGAGCATATCTCTCTATGTAGCATTTTGAAATACAGGTCACATTTAATTTAATTCATTTTCTTTATTAACAGTTAATTTTATGTTGGTAACACCTTATGGCTATGTTTACATTAGATCAATTGGTTAGTTAAGATAATATATTTGTTTTTTGACATACACTTTTTCAAAAAATTGAGTATGTCTATTAATATATGATGACAACTTTTTTATATATACTTTGTGACACCATGTCATTCAACAGTTTTTTTTTTGGCTTCAAATGTTCACTGTGATATAATTATTGTATACATATATATATATATATATATATATATATATATATATATATATATATATATATATATATATATATACAGTTTTACATATATGTTTTATATATGTTTTTTATGTTTTTAATATTAAACTGTTGGGTAGAATGTTTTATAATAGCAATTTTCTGTGTACTCCTTTAAAGAGGGGCAGTGAAATTTTAAATTTCTAATTAATGTTATCGTTTGACTTTTGGATATTCTAGGGGGCGTTAACATTCACATTGAGTATATGTAGAACTTGTTTAAAATTATGCATTACTCTGATGATGCCCTTTATTGGGTGAAAGCACTAAGTCTTCACTGAGTTATCATTTGTTGTTTGTGAGTTCTCCATTAAAGCTGCTGTTTCGAGGGGGATTCCAGCTTGGTTTATTTATTTAACCATTGTGTGCTTCGTTTGTTGGATTTCCTTTAACACAAATTTTGCATGTTATACCTTTTGTAGCAGAATCCATCACAGGTAATGTCAGCCATGTTCCAGAAGTTGATATATAAGACAGATGTTTCCATTCACATGGACGAGCACCAACAAGGTACTAGGTGATCAAACATGCAGAAACTTCTAGTCAACAAAAGGTATTGTTGGAAGGTGAAATGTGTGTCTTACAGTTAACACCCAGGTTCTGCAAATAAGACAACAATGTTAGGAGAGGTAGAAAAGTTTATTTTTCAGCTCTCTTTCATAAGACTTCCGTCATCCTAATTTCTTGATGTTCTCCCATGATGTCATTACCCACTGCAATGACAAGTGGCCGCTATGCTAAATGATTGTGGAATCTAACCAAGCATGGGGTATATGTTTGGGGTCCAAGCTTCATCACTCCACTGTTTTCTTCAATACAGCCCTCCCTTGAAGCTGGGTAAGCAGGGTACCCTTCTGATGGCAGAAAACTGCTCCTTCTTAAGTGTCAATCTATGATGAAACTGTTGAGTGGACTTCTGTGTTGTAGGTACAATGTTTGGTAATGCTGCAGACATTGTACTACATTCCATTCTGTGGCCCCTGAGGCTGGAGCCAGCCACTGGTTCTTCACCTCCTGATCAGTCATAGGTTGCTTCTATTTATCATTACAATATTCTTATTCTGACCAGCTAAATGTTCCACATAGGACTGATTAAACAACAGGCTATGAAAAAAGTACAGTTGTGTACACTTACCATAAATGTAGATGTTCGAGTGTATTCACTGTTGCAGTCATCACCTGTGGGTTATCCTTGCTGTGGTAGCCCTCAGCCGGCCCAAATACCAGAGTCAATGTTTTTCTGCATCGCTGCTGTCGCTTGTTGATTGACATCAGGTTATCAGTGCTATAAAGGAGGACAGCTGACGCCATTACGTCAGTTTCTTTTGCCCTAACCTGTAAGAGCCCCCAGTAAAGGAATGTAATGAAGCCCTGGTGGCTACTAGGCCCCAAGTAGGAACTTATGTCTCCCTAGAAGAGAAGGTAGAAGGGGGATGGAGGGTGGGAAATTAGGACTGCATCAGTGAATACACTTCAACATCTACATTTATGGCAAGTGTACACAGCTGTACTATGTTCTTCATGTTTCACTGTTGCAGTCATCACCTGTGGGAAGATTCCCAAAGCTGAAGAGAGGGGTGGTAGGATGTGCAAGAGACCTAGGAATGGGGCAGCATGCCCTGCAGGACTTCAGAGGCAAACCCTGCCCTATCCTTGGAGAATAGAGGTAGGTGGTAATGCTTGGTGAAGATGTGGACAGAAGTCCAATTGGCAGCTTCTAGGATGTCCCTAGTGGGGACTCCTCTGAGGAATGCTGTGGATGTAGTGGCTGCCCTAGTGGAATGAGTTTGAATAGACTTAGGAGTGGGGTTTCCAGGCAAGCTGTAGCAGAAATGGATACAGTGTGATATCCACTTGGAAATTGTTTGGAAATGGGCTTCCTCTCTGCCATTGGGGCGAAGCTGACCAGAAGTTGGTCTGTCTTCCTGATGGGTTTGGTTCTGTTCGGGTAGTATCTTAGCTGTCTGTGCAACTATAGTGAATGCAGAATTCTTTCCTCTTTGTTTTGAGGGTTAGGAAAGAAGGTGGGTAGATGTATGTCGTGGTTGGGTGTCCCATTTGACATCATCTTGGGCATAAAGGAGGGATTAGTCCTAAGGGAGACCCTGTCTGCATGGAAGATAATGAAGGGCTTAGTGGCCATCAGTGCCTGAAGTTCTGAAACCCTTCTGGCTGAGGTGATAGCCAAGAGGAAAGCAGTCTTCCAGGAGAGGTGCTTTAGTTCTGCTGAAGCAGCAAGTTCAAAGGGTGGTAATGTTAGTTTTTCCAAGACATAATTCATGTCCCAGACTGGAGTGGGTGGCCTTCTGGGAAACCTGATATATTAGAAGCCCCTCTGAGGAACTGCTTAATCAAAGGATGGGAGAACAGGGGCTGTTCAATGTCAAACTGAGCTGAAATGGCTGAGGTGTGAATTTTAATGGATGAAAAGGAGAGCCCACCATTTAGTAGCTCTGCTGGGTAGTCCAGGATAAGAGGGATGGAAGGCTGTGAGGTATAGGCACCTTGAGATTGGCACCACGAGCAGAATCTTTTCTATTTGTCTGAGTAAGATTTTCTGGTGTTGGGCCTTGTGGCCTCTGTAATAATATCTATGACTTGTTTACTTAACAAGGTTCCCTTGTCTGTACTTTGGGTATAGCTGTGCTGATAGTTTGAGAGTATGTAGATCTGGGTGCAGCATTATCCCCCTCGCTTGAGTCATGAGGTCTGAGATCTGGGGAGGATGCCTTTGAGGCTGCTGGTTCAGGTTGTGCAGCAAGGGGTAACGATGCTGTCTGGGCTGATCATGTTGTCTAGGCTGATCTGGAGCAATGAGGATATCCTTTGGGCCCTCCTCCCTTATTTTGAGCAGTACCTTTGGAATAAGAGGCAGAGGAGGGAATACGTAAATGAAGTGTGTGTTCCAAGGAAAGGTCAGGGCATCCACCTTCCACGTTAGGTGGTGGTACTCCCTGGTACAAGACTTTTTCAGCCGATGGTTGTGGTCAGAAGTGACAAGATCCACCTCTGGGATCCCCCAGGCCTGAGTGATTTGTAGAAAAATTTTCTTGTGGAGCTGCTTCGTGGGGGTCTAAGAAGTTTCTGCTTAGATGATCTGCCAGGGTGTTGTTGATCCCTGTTATGTATTGTGCTATCAGGTGTAGTCCCATGTAGGCGGCTGTCTGCCAGAGGTTCATGGCTAGTCTGCATAGAGGGTAAGATTGGGTCCCTCCCTGTTTGTTGATGTACCACATAACTGTGGTGGTGTCTGTTTTTATAAGGAGGACCGCTGGTGTGAGATGGGGTTTTAAAGATGCTGCAGCCTTTTGCACTGTCATCATTTCCTTCTGGTTGATGTGTAAAGGAAGGTGCTTGAGGTCCCAAGTGCCTTGGGTGCACCTGCTGTCTAGGTGAGCGCCCCAAGCTATGTCTGAGACATCGGTGGTAATGGTCTGCCCAGTTGGATGAAAGGTGAAGGGAAGACCCTTGTTTTAAGCACAGGCCTCTGTCCACCAGAGAAACTTGGCCCTTATGCAGGGGATAAGGGGGAGAGAGGTCTCTAGAGGATGAGAGTGCTGGCACCAAAGGTTCTTTAGGTACCACTGGATTTTCTCATGTGAAGCCTGGCAAGGGGTATCAGAAGGATGCAAGTTGCCATGTATCCCAAAGCTTGCAGGAACTTCCTTGCAGTGAGGTGACTTCTGGAAGCCAGCTGGGTAAAGTGGAGTGGCAGGAAGCTCTGCTTTTCTGGGGATAGGAAGGCCATTTGGGATGCTGCGTCCAACAGTGCTCTCAAAAAGGTGATCTCCCTGGAAGGGATTTGCTTTGATTTCTTCTCGTTGATGGTGTACCCTAAGGAGGTAAGGAAAGTTTTGACAAAGAGGAGGTCCTTGAGGAGCTTCTCTTTGCAGTCTGCTTAGAGAGGCAGTAGTCCAGATAAGGGTAAATTTGGATATTGTTCTGTCTGCAAAAGGCAATGGCCAGAGCCAAACATTTGGTGAATAACCTGGGAGCAGTAGATAAGTCAAAGGGTAGCACAGAGAACTGCAAGTGTTGTGAGCCTGCCCTGAAGTGAAGGAACTTCCTGCAGGATTCCCTTATTGGGATGTGGAGATAGGCAACTTTTAGGTCCAGGGTGACTAGCCAAGCATTTTTATGTCAGCATAGGTAGTAGCTGTTGCAATGTTAGCGTTTTGAATTTTGGGACCACCAGAAAGATGTCAGAGTGGATAGATCCAGGATGGGGTGCCAAGTGCCCTCCTTTCTGGGAACAAGGAATAGTCTGGAATAAAAACCTTTGCCTGTTTGTTCCAAGGGGACAGGTTCCACTGCCCCTTGTGACGTGAGTGCTTGAACTTGTTTCAGTGCCTCTGCCCACTGATTTGGAGGTAGGTCTGGGTACCCCCTTAAAGGTGGGAGCTCGTTGAAGGAGAATTTGTATCCCTGAAAACTTATTCTTAAGACCTATCGATCCTTTGTTACAGACGACCAATTTATTTTGTAGAGGTAGAGCCTTCCTCCTAACCTTTGTGGGTGAAGTGTGACAGAGGGGAGAGAGGGCGTCACTGTGAGTTCTTACAGTAGATAGATGGCTTAGAATTCCCTGCTTTTAGAGTGGAAGTGGTCCACTGTTTGGTTCTCTGTTGTCCCTGAGATTGACGTCTAGCTGGTCTGTCCCTGCATGGTTTACCTTAACCCTGCCTGCTTTGTGCAGGAAAGGACAGTGTTTTGTGGGGAAATTCCTGCTGAACCTAAGAGGTTGTACCTCAAGGAAATCTCATAGATTTTGCTTTGTCCTCCATCTTTTTAAGCACCTCTTCTGCTTTTACTCCAAACAAGTGGTCCTTATCCAAGGGTACATAGAGTAATGTAGATTTGACCTGATCTGGAAGAGGCTGTTCCTTCAACCATGCATGTCTCCTAATGACTGACCCTGCCACTGCTCCCCTGCTTGATGCTTCTAGGGTGTCATATCCACAGTGTAATGAGTGTTTAGCCACCTGAGAACTAGAGTGCAGCAAATCTGCTAACTCTTTAGAATTGGCACAGTCAGGAAAAGCAGAAATCATTTGTTTAACAGTTCCAAAGTGTGTTGCTGCTATTTTAACATGCGGAACTGACAGTTGAGTGCTGTGACAGCTAAAGTTGCAGAGGTGCACACCTTTTTTCCCCCATCTGTCCAAAGCTCTGGAGTCCTTGTCAGAAGGAATAGGATTTTTTGAAGAACTAGCCTTGGCTCCCTTGAGTCCGTGTGTAATGACCTCTGGGTCTGCAGCAGGATTTCTGTACAGGCATTTGTGAGAATCCAGCACTCTGTAATACCTGTCATGTTTCCTGGGGGCAGGGGAGAGAGCATCAGGGGTTAGGTTGGATTAGTGGAAGACATCATCCACCACCTCTAAGATTGGAGGGATGGCCAGTGGTCTGTATTGGGGTAGGTCTAGAAACTCTATTAGTCTTTTATTTGACTGAAGATAGTCCTGGGCTTCCCAGTAGAAATACTCCCTTAGTGTGTGTAGTGTTTCCCCAAAAGAAAGATCCTCGGGGGGGGGGGGTTCTGAAGGGATGGATTCTTCTGCATCTGAATCCTCATAAGCAGTCAGAGGTTGCTGTTCCTCTTCAAAAATCAGAGTAATCTGATTCCTCAGAATCTTGTTCTGTCAGTATTTCAGGGGAATAATCTCTTTCTTTTAGGACGAGTGGCCTGACTGTCCCTGATAAGGGTGATAAGATCCTCTACCATTTTTAGTAGTTGAGACTGAGGCGGTGGAGTAGGAGTAAAATGGTGGCCTGAGGTACTTTTTCTTGGAGTGGCCTTGCTCCTAGGCCTGAGAGTATCCATTGTTTTTTGTCTAGATTCGGGTGTGCGAAACACCTCTTCGGAAGCCGGTACCTGCTTCGCGTTTCTAGACCCAACCAACGCAGAGACAACTGAAGGCTTGGAAAAAGATGATCTTGGCGGCATACCAGACTCCAAAAGGGTCTCGGTAGAGGCCTGCGAAGGTATAAAATCGGGCATCAGGGACTGTGAAAGCACCTCACTGAATTCCGGAGAACTGACTATCTACTTTGCGGTAGTATCGTCAGAAGGCTTAGCTTTGTGTGGTCTGTCCCCTTCTTTATCCTTACATTTTTTTTTGATATCCATGGATTGTTGGCTGACTAATGTCATTTCAGAATGTGAGGAAGAGTTACAGAAATACCTGGCTACGATAAGTGCTCTACTGCAAATGGTTCTCGAGTTAAAGAGGGCACAGAACTGGCATCAGAGGACGTCGTGGTCTGGGCCTAAACAAGTGATGCAGTAGGAATGGAAAGCTTGGTGTGGTATTTGCTTTCCACAGCTGAGAAAATTAACTTTTTTGGACATCGGTTAGTGCATGTAAAAGGATCTCCAGTGGGGTACTTGGCTTTAGTCGTTTTCAGCTTCAGTTCGACTCTGGTAGTGATCGACCGGCTCACATGGAAACTGCTTCTGCTACGGGGCTCCATGGCCAGAAAGACTGATGTAATGGTATCAGCTGCCCTCCTTTATAACACTAACGTCAGTCAACAAGTGACAGCAGCTGACGCAGAAAAACATTGGCTTTGGTATTCGGACTGGCTGAGGGCTACCACAGCAGGGAATAACCCACAGGTAATGACTGCAACAGTGAAACATGAAGAACATCAATCTGTTGTATTACTGATGACATATATTTTGGATTTTGTCACATAAAGCTCGCTCTGCCTCCCCATGGCTTTGTGCAGCCAGCTGATAGCTTGCCAAGTGTAATGCTGCCTTCAACTTTTTTTAATCGGTCTCTAACAGCAGCAGGATGTTTCCATTGTTTTACTGCTATGAGACATGCAACTGGACAGTCTTGCACCTTCCTAGTGTCTCTGAAGTGATGTAGTACCCTTTTGTAAGCCACCTAATTACCTGTACGGAGGGTGTTTATTACCTGTTATTCTCATATACTCACTGATACTGTGAGTGAATTTGTACCCACACTGGTACTGGTGTTGTTTCCAGTACATACACTGATACTGCGACTGAATTTGTATCTACGCTGGTACCGGTGCTGTTTCCAGTATGCTCACTGATACTCTGAATGAAGTTGCACCCACACTGCTACTGGGCCACTCTCTTGAACTGAGGCCACTGTGAAAGGAATATAGTGTGAAATGTCCAGTTATTCTTCTCCTCACCCTTTTTGCTGATTACTCCTACTAGACATACAGTATGTTGCCCAATTTTGAGTTGGGAGTACTTTGTTTGCCTTCTGTTTGTATATCCAGGAAGAACTCCAACTCTGCAATTGGCAAATTAATGTATACATGTAGTTACTCTTGGACACCTGCTGCTGAGTTTGCTTCATCCTAAGTACCTCTTCAGACCATATTCTAGGGATATGGCAACAGTTGTCCTGAAAGAAATGCAGTGCAGTCATTGTGCGCCAACACACAAGTAAGATTGTCATCTCTCAAAATTTAGATGACTGAAGGCAAGAATACTCTTGTTACTTGATAGGTTCATAGGTGGTTACTAGGCAACTGCCCGAAAGTCTTTATAAAGGTCTTTATAGGTCTAGCTGTGTGTATCCAGTGTAACAGTAGAGGAACCCAATATAAAGGATCTAGCCTAGACTCAAGATCTTAGTTAATGATGACTGTCCATATCTTGGAGGGTCATAGGTGAAATCCCCAGCAAGGAATTTATGGTTTCCCATCCAGGCTACACTTAAACAGGATCATAGAGGGTCTCTGTTTGATGTGAACTGTGAGCCTATTCCAGAATAGTGGCAACCTCTGACAGACATATCTGTCCTTTCAGCAGGTCCTATTTATGTCACAGGCAAGGTTTAGGGCACTGGAGCAAGTGATCCTGATCCTGTATGACTTGCGGATGTGCAGCATTTCCATTAGGTTTGTTTTTAAGATTGCTCTGTAGGCCAGGCACAAGTCTCCTGTATGCTACTGAGTATAGTGACAAGTGACTTCAGTCTGTCAATGTATGACATGTGCTGGAAACACTGTATTTTCTTGGTTAGACATCTCTGAGGTCTCTCAAGTTGCTGCAGGTGCCTGGTAAGGTACATACCAAAGGGAGCATTGTTCTCAATTATTGGCCAGATGAGGGTCGAGTACAGGGAACCTCTTTCACTCTTGAGGCAATACCCTTGCTAATGAAGTGAGCAATGTAGAATGCTTTCCTTACCACAGTAGACACATGGTGGTCAAAGTTTAGGCTACAGTCAACTTCCGTTCCCAAATCTCTCACTACTGAGTTATGTAGGGTACTATTATTTATATGATAGTCTGCAGGGATGTCCTTTTTACCAAACGAGATGGTAATACATTTTTTAACATTGAGTTTAAGTCAATGGCTTTGGCACCGATGACTGAGTTGTGTAAGTCTCCCTTGAAGTATATTGACATCATTTGGGGATTCAGTGATTGCACCTAATTTGCAGTCATCAGCAAACTTAGTCAGCCATAGCCCCTTTGTTTTGGCCTGGAATTCTGAGAAGTATATTCCAAACAGAGGGGCCCAGCACTGACCCCTGTGGAACCCTACTTCTGACAGGTCTGCTGGTTGAGGTAAAGTTCCCAACTCTGAGTCAGTGTGATCTGTTGGTGAGCCAGTTAGCAACCTACCTGACAACATAAGGGTTGATATTCAACTGGGAGAGTTTATCAATGATGCCCAAATGTGGGACTGTTTCGAAGGCCTTTGCTAAGTTAAGGTAGGCTGTATGCACAGATTTTACTTCATTTGTGACTCTTCTGACATTTCTGAAAAGTCTACCAGGTTTAACAGGCATGACCTGTCTTTGACAAAACCAAGCTGTGTCAGATCAAGGGTTTGAAGCTCACCTATGTTGGCTGGTTAAGCTTGTGTGTCTGTAGTTTCTGTAGTTTGTCACACTTTTAATACTCTTGTCAAGTAGCATATGACAAATGGAAAAAAAAAGCTATTACTTGTAAAATTAGCAGCAATGGGTTATTGATAAGAATGCTGTTAGGAGCAGCTATACTGTCACCTTAACGTATAACACACAGATGAGTGCACCAAGCCAACGGAGCACGGAACCCACGAAATAAAAGCAAATAATCACAATAGCCACTTCCAAAAGTTTCCGTGGAGTTCCAGGCAGAAATACTGGTAATTACAGCGACCAAAAAATGCTCAAAATAAGATGCAATTATATATATAGCAAGTAACAGTTCTGGAAACGTTCGTACTGATAAAAACTAGTTTATTTGGACACGTTAGCGCTTTCACCTACTGGCTTCTTCAGACGTACAAAAAACACTACAAATCCATCAATTAAATAGTCATCCTGTAAATCCAATTGGATTAGCCAGAAAATACATTTAAAGGTGTACTAACACTTAACTCAAAAAAATCACAATTCATCAGTAGCCAAAGGCAAATCTGATTATGTACATAAACAAAACACTTATGCCTAGAATGTCATATATAAAAAAACAAAAACTATCTAACAGTCTATGTGTATAAGATTAGATAATAAAATATTAAAAATATTATTATAAATATTAATATCTGTATCATTTAAAAGTAATAATGCCTACAACATAACTGCATAGCATAATTAAAATTTCTGATATATACATATCACATAACAGATAAATAAGTAAAAACAATAAATGTGTACACATATCTATAAAGAAATACACAGATAAAACTATCTATATGTGCACTTGTACACCTTAGTATATAGGGGCAGAAGTACAATAGTATAATCACAATGTGTTAGCTGCTAGCTTAATAAATAAATACAAAGTCATCACACACACTAACCTAACTCCCTCTCTAATAGATCACTAACAATTCTTAGGTTTCCTACACCTCTTCTTTCTAAGTATAGGTCTAATGTTCACTCTTTCATTCAGACCAGGTGATTTATCAGATTTACATCTGATAATCCATTTCATTTCACATTCTAGTGTATCATTAATCAGGTCCCCTCCTCTAGGGTTCTCATACACTTCTTGCATAACAAAGAACGTAAATGTGTGTGATGAACCAGTGCTTTTAACATGTTTAGCTAGTGCGTTGGTTTCTGTCCCCATTCTGATGTGATATAGATGTTCCCTGACTCGTTCTCGCAATGATCTATTAGTTTTACCTATATAATATGAACTGCATGCTGAACATCTCGCTAAGTATATCACATTCTTGCTTGTGCAGTTAGTGCCTGTGTTGAACTTGTACACATAATTGCTAATGGGGTGTATGAATGTGGTGCTAGTATCAATAGCATGGCATTGATTACATTTACCACAAGGGACCGTGTTGTACCCACTATCCCGATTTTTCAACTCATTCTTCAATAAAGTTTTATAACACAACATATTCCTTAAATTAGGTTTGTTCTTATAAACAACTTTAGGTTCAAAGCCCACCAACTCAATGATGCGTTCATCTAATCTAAGTACATCCCAATGTCTAACTAATGAATCTCTGATATATACTGAGTCTCTAGTGTAAAAAAGGGGGGCTCTCACAACTGCTGTTGCTGGCTCATTGCTGTGGATCTCATTGTAAGGTTGTTCAGAGAAGTAGGGTTTGGCCACAGTATCTCTGAGAGGATGGACATGGTTTAACGCATATGCAAATACGCTATCACTATAACCTCTGTCATAAAACATATTTCTGAGCCGGGCTACCTCATCATTGTACCCTTCAATACTTGGATTCAATCTAGACGCTCTCATTAATTGGCTCTTCAAAATGTTATCAAAAACATACTTGGGGTGCATGCTCTGCCGGTGTAATAAGGTATTCCTGTAACATAACTTCCTATGAATGGACGTATTTATCAGTCCAGAAGGTAGTCTAGTAATACTAACATCCAAAAAGGAAATAGAATCAAACGAATAACTAACTGTAAATTCTAGGAAATCAGTTGAATTATTAATCTCATCAACAAACAATAACAATTGGTTGATATCCCCAAGCCATATAAAAAAGAGGTCGTCTACAAACCTCTTGTAGCATCTAATGTGTTCCTTGAATCCTTTTGTATTAAAGAGAAAATCCACTTCCCACTGTGCCATTACAATGTTGGCGTAGCTATTGGCACAAGGAGTGCCCATAGCTACGCCATCTTTCTGTAAAAACAACTCTTCTCCAAACATAAATACATTATTTGTGAGAATGGTTTCCATAAAAAGACATAGCACATCCACTATATTCTCAGTGTAGGAGGAATGCATATTCAAAAATTTCTGCATATACAATATCCCTATTTCATTTGGTATCTTAGTGAAAAGACTCACTACATCTAGAGTCACTAGAATATATTCACACGAGTCACTTACTAATTTCAATTCATCATATAGCTCTAACAAAAACTGCTTGCTATCTTTGAGGATATGTGGAATTCTATTCACAAGGGGCCTAGTATAATACTCAACATATATAGACAGGGGTTCAGTCAGCCAGCCTTGGCCTGCAACTATGGGTCTCATAGGCGGCCTCTCTAATGACTTGTGCACCTTAGGTAGACCTTGAATTATTGGTATCCTGGGATTGAAAACTTTCAAATAGTTATACAAACTCGATGATATAATTTCTGATGACAGTAATTCATCCAGCATACTATATACCCCCACCATCAACTCAGTGACTCTGACCATGGTAATACGTAGATAAAATGATTCATCATACAAAAATTCAGTCATGATATTCATGTACCTCTCAACATCCATGACCACTATCGGGCCACCTTTGTCTGCTGGTCTTATAACAACAGAATTATCCATCCTCAATGTGTTAAGGGCCTGTCTTTGCTGATAGTTCAAATTGTATTTACATTTCGGTCTATTAGGATTTTCAAAGTATGTATAAATATCTTCTTCTACTAACCTGGAAAAGACATCCAAGAGTGGGTGTAATTGTGGTACATATGTGCTATTTATTCTAAACCCGGTATCAACCTCTCCTGAGTCACTTGTGCCATAGTCCAATTTCAATTGAATGTTCCTTACATAGGTCTTTACATCTATTATGGAGTCTACCAAGTTGCTATTGCTGGTCGGAATAAAATTCAAACCTCTAGCAAGAACTTGTTCTTCATGGTATGTGAGGATTCTGTTGGATATATTTACAACTAACGTACTCCTGCCCGTTCCCACATTTTCTTTATGGTTGGGCCTTGTTGTTCCCAGTCCGAACCCTTCCTCTTCTGTCGACCCCTGCTCTTGGATCTCTCCCTCCCCACAAAACGTGACTGTGCTATGGGGAAAGGGGTACAACCTGCTTGAATAGCAGAGGTATTACTCATAGAACCATCAGATAACGAATTTGGAGATATGACGTTATTATGTGTTTTTCTCCGAACCACAACGTCTGCATACACGTGTTGTCCCACATTCCTGTTGCTAAATGCATTTGTATTAGTCTTTACTATCTCACCATTATCTCTCACTGCAGTCGCTTGACTGTCAGGTGTAGCATCATAAACAACAACAACATAATCAGATTTGCCTTTGGCTACTGATGAATTGTGATTTTTTGAGTTAAGTGTTAGTACACCTTTAAATGTATTTTCTGGCTAATCCAATTGGATTTACAGGATGACTATTTAATTGATGGATTTGTAGTGTTTTTTGTACGTCTGAAGAAGCCAGTAGGTGAAAGCGCTAACGTGTCCAAATAAACTAGTTTTTATCAGTACGAACGTTTCCAGAACTGTTACTTGCTATATATATAATTGCATCTTATTTTGAGCATTTTTTGGTCGCTGTAATTACCAGTATTTCTGCCTGGAACTCCACGGAAACTTTTGGAAGTGGATACTGTCACCTTAGTCAAAATTCCTCCTGCATGCCAGTATGAGTGTGTGCATGTATATATGTATATATGCACCAATACACCATACACATGTAGGTGTATGTATGTCTGTATACATAAACAGAGACGCACACAAACTCAGAGAAAGAATTATATATATATATATATATATATATATATATATATATATATATATATATATATATAAAATGTGTGTGTGTGTAGACATACAAATACACATGGATCTATAAAGACAAAGATATACATCAAATATATTTTAAACAAACAAAGCAATACATATGATAAACACATAATGACACCGGCACCTTCATTTATTTATTTAAATTCTCTATTTATTATCTATTTCCATCTTGATAAGGGGGAAGTGATTTCATCAAAACTGCCATATGAGTCTTGACAAGTTTGAGAAAAATTAAGAGAATTCCAATATTAACAGTGAAGTATACCACCAAAACAATTATGTGCACTGCATACAAAGTTTTAATAAAATACACGATGTTAAGTTGTCAATCTCGCCTTCATTCTTGCTTGATGGGTTCGGAGCCAATCCTCGGCTCCGACTCGGCACTTGCTAAGCTCGAGAGTCACTTTTACCAGCTCGAGGCAGCCCCATATCCCATGATGCAAGGCGTTAAGTACCCAGATCTCGTTTGCCGCTTCGCTGATGAGGTCCTCCTTTTACCAGCTCCTGGTAAGTGAATTGTTACTTTACTATTTTAGCCCCTTTACAAAAACCTTAAAATTATTAGTTTTAACTTAGTTTTAATCCCTTTCTGACAGAAAATTACCCTGTCTCCTCATAACTTTTAGTCAGACTTTCACCCATCCCATCCCCCCCCTGTTAGGGTGTGTGTGTGTACTTGTTGTTGATACCTTTTGGTAAATTTAATTTAATTTCTTGGACTGGTGTTGTGTGTGTGTTTTATCACCATGTCTAAAGAAAGGGTCTCAGGTTTTAAGAAGTGTGACTCGTGCTGTCAGAAGATGTCTCTGACAGACGGTCACACTTCTTGCCTGTACTGCCTGGGGCCTCTTCACCTGCAGGACTCCTGTGCTATATGTCATTCTTTTAGCCAGAGAGTCCTGCAGGAAAGAAGAAATAAATTGATTTTGAGGGGCCTTCTTAAGCCGGAGGGCTCTCCGGCTAAGTCGGCCCCATCTAAGACTTCTAAGTCTTCCAAGGCCCAGGCTTCTGTGTCCAAGCCTGTGGCCTCGGCTCCGACTCATTCAGAGTCGAGATCGGCTCCGGCTGGAGCCGATTCTGGTTTACCTAAACCTTCGGCACCAGTGGCTATCGGTGCCGACTCTGGTTCGACCGCTCCGATCGGTTCCGACCACCATGTGGCCCAGGCATCGGTGTCTGCTCCGATCGGCTCCGACACCCTTACATTTATGGCTGTATCGGCTCCGGCTGGAGCCGATGCATCGAAGCTACCTGTCGGTGCCGATAAGTTGTCGGCTCCGACAGTTTCAGTGGTTTCATCGGCTCCGATGGTTCCTTCGAGGAAGAGGTCTAGGTCCCCTTCCTTGGAGCCGATACTTCGGCTCGGCTTCGCCTCCTCTCGGAGCGGAGCCATCGGAGCCGATCTTCAAGGTCATCAAGGCTTTCTGACCATGATTTGGAGAGAGTGGTCAGTAGATTACTAAAGTCACAGGCACTGGCCCAAATGCTACATAGTCCGTCTCAGCAGACGACTATTAGTCCACACCCCACTGCAGTTCCTCCTTCGACTCCACCTAGACAGAGTTTGGAGTTGGAGTCTTCGGGAATAGTTTCTGCTATGGCTGAGGGGCAGATACCCCCTTCTGCTCCTTCAGCCTCTACTCTTATCTCCTCTTCGAGACCTTCCTTAGAGGGATTCGTGGCGGGCTTCCTGGTCTCCTCCGAGGGGTGAGTGGCATCGACCCTTGTCCGAGCCCACTCTTCCCTTGGAGCCTCGGCCTTGGTGAGCTCGGCTCCGACATCTGCCTCGGAGCCCTCCTTTCGGTGGGTCCAGGAGTTCCTAGTTCTTCGAGCGGGTTCTCTCGGACCTTCCTGGGAGGGGGCCTTGAGGTGATGAAGAGTGTGCTGGCCACTGGTCTCAGCCAGCAGTCTGTTCCCTTAGCTCCTCCCTCTATGGTGCCTGTTGACATCTCTGCCACTTCTCTTGCTCCAGGACCCAGAGATCCTCCGCCTCAGGTTTCCCCACTGGGAATATCCCCCTCTTCCGAGGATTCTCCTGATTTGTCGGGGGATCCTCCGCAGAAGAGGACATGTAAGAGGAAACACGTAGACTCCCCCGAGTCTATCACTTCAGATACTGACTTAGGTGAGTCAGAGGGATCCCCAAGACCCCCCTCTGAGGATGTCTCCTTCTCAGACATCCTAGAACTCCTTAGACAGAGGGGAAACTGGCCCACTAATAATCCCTCTGATGATGAGTCAGTATACCTGGAGGCGTTTGGATCTCGGCCCTCCACCTCCTGGGTGTCTCCGCCTTTCGACCCCCTTATGCAGGTTATTGCTTGAAAGGCGTGGGCTGCTCCTGACTCTGTAGAGCCTGTCCCTAGGAGGCCTTCTAAATTTATTACTGCCCCGTCGGATAAGCAATTCCTTACAAAAGGTGTCCCCGCTGATGCCATGGTGGTGGCGGCTGCCACCAAGAAGGAACTTGCAGATCCTTCCGTACCTGTCCATCCTCCTAATAAGGACTCTAGGACCATGGATAGATATGGTAAGCGGATGTTTTCTTCAGCGACCTTTGCTATGCATTCGCTGAACTACCTTTGTCACTTCACCAGACTCCAAAGGGATATCCTTAAGGAGCTAGGTGAGGTTGTGCAGGATCCTACAGCTGCGGGGCTCGGGAAAAATTGCTTTGCAGCTAGGAACCCTTAACTCCATTGCAAACTCCTCCATGCGGCTGATATCATATGCTGCTGATGGAGCGAGTAGGGCCGCAGGTACAGGTGTGGCTCTTAGACGCCAAGCCTGGATGCGGCTATGTAATTGCAGATCCCTTTAAGGCGTCCTTCACAAACTCTCCCTTTGATGGGTCAGCTTTGTTTGGCCCTCAAGTGAAGGAAACGTTGACCAGGTGTGAGCAGGACGGCAAAACTCTTTCTGCTGTAGGAGTCCGTTTTCCACCCCTTCTAGACCTTATCCCAAAGGACAGAAGGGTGGAAAATGTGGTTCCAAATCCCAAGGAGTCACGCCGGATTCACGTGGTCAGTTTACCCCTAGAGGCAGAGGGGTAACAACAACAGACGCTCTAGAGGCAGAGGGGGTCCACAAAACCAGGGAAACAGAGAGTCTCTCTGACAAGCCCTTTCAGCATCCCTGAGATGTTGCCCGGCTGTCCCTCCTTGGAGGCAGTCGGGAAGACTATCGCTGTACCCAGAAGCCTGGCGTTCTCTCACTCAAGACAGATGGGTACAGTCGATCATATCCGAGGGTTACAAAATTCCTTTCGAGGAAAGTCCTTTCTATCCCTCAAATTCCCTTCCAGATGTACCACCGGTCTAAGGGAAATTGCAGAGTTAGAAGTCTCAAAACTACTGCAAAAAGAGCCATTCAGCCAGTTACAACAGACCATTCAGAGCCGGAATCTACTCAAGGTTCTTTTGGTCCCCAAAAGACGGGAGACTGGAGACCAATATTGGATCTCAGCAGACTCAACAAGTCTGTGAGGAAGACAAGATTCGAATGGTCACTCTTCAGTCGATTCTGCCCTTCTTGCAGAAGGACAACTGGATGTGCTCAATAGATCTTCAGGATGCGTACTATCACATAAAAATTCACAGACGCTCCAGGAGATTTCTCTGCTTTCGGCTGGGGTCCAGTCATTTCCAGTTCAGAGCCCTGCCCTTTGGTCTCACCACAGCCCCCAGAGTGTTCACCAAATGCATGGCAGTGGTCACGGCTCACCTGAGACGTCAAGGATTCCAGGTGTTTCCATATCTCGACGACTGGCTCCTGTCAGCCACCACCAGGCATCAGCTGGTTCAAGCCAGGGATTACACAATAAATCTTTGTTCTCATTTGGGCATCTCGATCAACTTCAAAAAGTCATCCTTATTGCCCTGCCAGTCTATTACTTTCATAGGCGCAAACTTAAACACTGTTTGGATGTCAGCTACCCTTACAGACCAAAGAGTTTCAGACATTCAAAGTCATGTCAGGATCATTCTGGCCAACAAGAAAGTACAGGCCAGAATGGTTCTAAAGGTATTAGGTCTCATGGCTGCGGCCATTACTCTTCTTCCCTGGCTCGCTTCTACATGCCTTCTTCAGTGGATGTTGTTCACTCAGTGGTCTTACCAACAACTTCCAATGCGTCACCAAATTCTGGTGACACAGATTTGCAAAAATCATCTTGCTTGGTGGATCACTTCTCCCCAGATTCACCAAGGCAGACACTTTGTACCCCATCCCCGTAGCCACTGTCACCACGGATGCCTCCCTGATCGGGTGGGGGCATTATCAGGGCAGGATGGTTCATGGGACGTGGCAACCGCTCGAGTACCACCTGCACATAAATGTCCTAGAGATGAGAGCAGTGCTTTTAACGTTGCAAGCCCTCAACGACTTTCTTCCTGTAGGGACAATTGCAGTCCACACAGACAACATGTCTGTAGTTTGGTATATCAACAAACAGGGCGGAACCAAGTCCTACCCCTTGTGTCGAGAAGCGCTCAGACTTTGGCAATGGGCGATCTCCTCTCATCGGTTTCTGGTAGCAACGCACATCCCTGGGAAAACCAACATTTTAGCGGACAGATTGAGCAGAGCTATTCTCATGCCTCACGAGTGGTCTCTCAAGCAATCTATAGTGGAGGAGATTTTTCTGGAATGGGGTTGCCCATGTTGCGATCTTTTTGCTACTCCCCAAAACAGCAAATGCCCAGACTTCTTCTCTCTCTTCCCTCTGTCAGGCCATCCCCAGAGACGCTCTGACCCAGGATTGGCCCCAGGGACTTCTTTATGCCTTTCCTCCTTTTCCCCTGATCCCTCAAGTTATCCAGAAAGCTACTGTTTTGAGAGCCAAAATGATTCTCATTGCTCCTTATTGGCCTCGACAAATTTGGTTTCCGTTCCTCCATCGTCACCTTTTGGTGCAGCCGTGGCATCTGGACCCAGTGCCAGATCTTCTGATTCACCAATCCGGTCAGCTGCACCGGTCTATCCCTTCTCTCAACCTCACAGCATGGTTGCTCCACTTCCTTCCTTAGCCAGGCTTCCTTTGATCTCTAACCCTGTTAGAGACATCATAGTTGCTTCTTTAAAATCCTCTACCAGGGGGATTTATACAAGCAAATGGAAACGTTTCTCTTATTGGGCTAAAGCCAAGAATATTGATCCCTTCACTGCCCCAATTCAGGCAGTTTTGGACTTCTTAGCGGAGATTTTTCATGCAGGCTCCTCTTCTTCCACAGTTAGAGTTCAATTGGCTGCTATCTCGAAGTTTCATGTCGGGATCGCAGATCACAATATTATGTCCCATAGGCTTTGTAGAGCCTTCTTGAAAGGAATTTTCCTGCTAAAGCCTCCAATCAGGAATCCTCCTCCTCAATGGGATCTAAATTTAGTGCTGACATCCTTGATTCTTCCCCTTCGAGCCAGCTGTTTCTTGCTCCCTAAAATTTCTTTCTTGGAAAACATTATTCCTAGTAGCTATTACATCGGCCAGAAGGGTGTCTGAACTTCATGCTCTATCGGTTCGACCCCCCTATTTGGTTTTTCACAAAGACAGAGTATCATTGAGAACTAATCCGACCTTTTTGCCTAAGGTCGCCTCAAAGACCAATTTGAATCAATCTATTGATCTCCCTGTATTTTTCCAAACTATTCAAACAGATCGAACAAAACTACATTATCTTGATGTCCACCGCCAACTCAGATATTATTTGGACAGAACTAAACAATTTAGGAAATCGATCAACTCTTTGTTTCCTATGCGGATAACAAGAAAGGCCTTCCTGTCTCTAAAGTGACCTTATCTAGATGGCTTTCTTCTGTCATCTCTGAAATTTATCTGCTCGGGGAAAACAGCTGTGCTCAAAACCTAAAGCACATTCAACTAGGAGCTTAGCTACTTCTACAGCCTTTCAAGCTAGACTTCCTTTAGACACTATTTGTGCAGCGCCACTTGGGCCACTCCTCATACTTTTGTTTCCCATTACAAATTGGACTTGGCCTCCAGGGACAGAGCCAGTTTTGGCTCTACAGTCCTCAAGAGTCTGTTCCATTGAGCCACCCAGGATAGAGGTGCTAGGGACGGTCCCATCAAGCAAGAATGAAGGCGAGATTGACAACTTAACATTAAGAAGTTATGTACCTACCATAACGTTCCATGTTAGTTGTCTTCTCTCGCCTTCTTTCTTGCGACCCTCCCTCCTTCCCCCAGGCCTGGACAGACCTTTCTACAAGGAATTATTATGCTAAGACCATTCAGAGCTGGTCCTTCTTCCATCCTGTAGGTTTTCTTTCTTCCTTTGGGAAGTGTTTATGCTTGGTGATATTGCCCTTTGTCATTAAACGAGATCTGGGTACTTACCGCCTTGCATCATGGGATATGGGGCTGCCTCGAGCTGGTAAAAGTGACTCTCGAGCTTAGCAAGTGCCGAGTCGGAGCCGAGGATCGGCTCCGAACCCATCAAGCAAGAAAGAAGGCGAGAGAAGACAACTAACATGGAACGTTATGGTAGGTACATAACTTCTTATTATCACATATCCATCATATATAAATTTAAGAGACATTGAAGAATGCCTTGAATTGTAAGCTGGTTACTAAGGAATAGCAAGGCTGTGGTTTTACAACCACATGAATGTAGGTTCATAGGTAGGTACTAGGCTATTGGCCCTAGGGCTTATATAAGCCTAGCGAAATGGTACCCTGGCTTTTGCCACCCAAGAAAATTATTTTCCTGTGCCCCTGTCAAGCAGAGCCACAGAAGTAATCCCCGGGGTGAATTTCCTATCTCCCATCCAGTCATTAAGATTTGTCTTGAAGAGTGCTAATGAGGAGCTTTGTTTGATATAGACAGGTAGATTGTTCCAGAGTATGGGAAGTCTCTGGGACAGGAATCTATCCCACCAGCATGTTCTGTTTATTGTGGTGACAAGGTTTAGGTCCTTAGAGTGTGTTGCTCGGAGGGATTGGGATTTATTTAAGTGGAGCATGTCCAACAGCTCTGGGTTTGACATAGCTTTGTATGTTAGGCAGAGTTCGCCTCTGAGTAGGCGATGTGCGGCAGAGTAAAGCTGGAGTTTTTTGAGATGGTTTGCGTAGGGCATCTGTTTGAGGCCAGTCATCCTCTTTGTGAGGTATTGTTGAGGCCTTTCCAGTTGTTGTAGATGTCTTGTGAGGTACATACCAAAAGGGGCGTTAATACTCTATAATGGGTCTAATGAGTGATGAGTACAGGGGTACAATGACCTCTTTTTTTTCCTGGATGAGAAACCTTTTGTGATGAGGTGTGCCACGTAGAAGGATTTCTTGACTACTGTGGTGATTTGATTATCAAAGGAGAGACTACTGTCCACCTGTGTCCCAAGGTCTCTTATCACACTTTCAGTGTTGGACTACTACCTATGTGGTAGTTCATGGGTGCATAGTTTTTACCAAAAGAGATAACAATGCACTTTTTGGCATTGAGCATGAGGCCATGGCTTTGACACCAGGCATCTGTCTCAGTGAGGCCCTTGTATAGGATGTCCACATCGTTAGGAGTTTTGATTATGGCTCCTTGTTTGCAGTCATCTGCGAACTTTGTTAGCTAAAGAAATTTTGTGTTAGCCTGTACTTCAGAGAAATAGATACCAAACAGGAGAGGACCCAGGACTGAACCCTGTGGTACTACACTTGTCACTGGTCTGAAGTTGGATTTAGAGGCTGCTACTTTCACAGTGTGGGTTCTGTCAGTCAGCCAGTTGGCAACCCATCTTGTGACATGGGGATTTATACCTAGTTCAGTGAGTTTATCTGTAATTCCATAGTCGGGGATGGTGTTGAAAGCCTTGGCAAGATCTAGATGGGCTGTGTGAACCACCTTACCCTCATCTACGGTTTTGGTGACTGCTTCAAAGAAGTCTATCAGGTTTAGGAGACATGATCTTCCTTTTACAAACCCGAACTGTGTGGGTCCAGAGTTTGGAGATTAACATTGTCATTGTTTATAAGCTCCATGATGATATGTTCCATAGAATTGCAGACCAGGCTCATCAGGCTAATGGGGCGGTAATTCCCGTGGTCTGTGTTGGCTCCCCCTTTGTGGAGTGGGATGGCCGTTGCTGTGCGCCTTTAAGTGGGAACACAGCCTGAGGTGAGGCTATGATTGAACATGGTACTTAGGTGGGGTGCCAGTTCGTTATGTAGAACGCAGCCTGGGATGTTGTCAGGTCCCATGGATGCTGTGTTCTTGGCTTTGGTGAGTGTGTTTTTTACCTGTGCAGCCGTGATTACAGGAACTTTGCATTCTTTCGGTATAGAGATGGGCCCTTTAAGGGGTGAAAGAAGGTAAAGTTAGCGCTGAGCCTATCTGGCAGGATGTTGGCGATATCTGTTGGTTCTGTATATTTAGTGCCATTGTGCTGTAACTCAGAGCAGATCTGAGTGTTGCCATTTAGATTCTTGACAGAGATATGGAATGCTTTGTGGTTGTCTTTAGAATCAATGGCGATTTTGTTTTCATAACTAGCTTTGGAGGATTTTATGAGGATTCTCAACTTCTTACTGAGGCTGACCATGGAGTTCCTCCAGTCCTGGGATTTTACTCTTTTTTGCAACAGTTTCTTTATTCTGTTGTAGAGTTTGTTTATGGCAGGGGATCACCAGTTTGGCTTCCTTCTTTTGGAGGATAGCATCTTGGTTCTGTTAGGGATTGCACGATCCATGCACTTGTGTAAGTGCTTATAAAGTGTCTTTGTATAGGATTCAGCAGTCAAAACTCTTTTGCCCGTCAGCATGGGTGTTGTGAAGTTTGCCACTTCTATCTTAAGAAGCGTGAAGTTGGCTTTGGAGAAATCTTTTACGGTGGTTTCCCTAATGGGGGGTGGGATGTGGATGTCTAGGGTGATTAGCTTGTGGTCGGATCTAACCAACGAGAAATTGATCTGTGGTGTGGAACCAGTTGCCCATGTTGGTAATGACCAGATCTAGGATATTGCTGCCCCTGGTGGGGGTGTGGAAGTTAGATTGCATATTGCATGCATACTTATGCACACAGATAGAAAAATATATGGAAATATCAAGACTACATTTGGCTCGACTTTGAAATGGTAACCACTGTAACTGTACTGCAGTCATATATTTAGGAAAAGAGTGAAAGATCCAAACATTTTACCGCATTGCAGGGAAGAAAAAGAAAAATCCATTTGGATGGAATCGATATTATACATACTGTTACTGTGTGATTCCTGCAGGGAGTCAGCTAATGGGAAAATACTTTTACTACATTAGCAAGTTTCATTTTCAAAGTTGCTTGACATGTTTTTTATTGAAACATTATAAGACTTTCATTTTTCTAGAATATTAGGACATTTGCAACTCCGTGGGTTGTTTCCAAGATGCAATTGTTCAAAGCAATACTGTACTGTCAAATGAGGGAAACTCTCTTAGAAATTTGTGTCTGCATGAGTACATGCACTAATAAGCAACACACACTGTTGCTGACCATATGAAAAGTAAGTACTAGCGTTAGGAAAAAAGCATGTAGCATCAAGCATGAAACCAAAGCAAATAAAAGAATTGCTTAGGCTGGGATAATCATTCCACTAAGTGTTACAAAAAACAAGCACATACTAAAGATGTAATTTCACTGCTGCGAAGGCTGCAGAACCTGAGTGTGATTAGACAGCATCTCTGGCTGAGTCTAAACCAGTCATTCAGCTAATAGCCTATGGGTTGGGGAAAGAAAATACAAAACGACAAAGTGAAACTCTTACCACTTCTACCCTCCCCCACTGAAGTTTGTGAAATCTGACCTGCTATATGCTAACTAGCTTCTCTGAAAATCCTGCCTCTGTATGAACATGTGACTTACATAGCACTAAAATGTAAACAAAGTACTCAGGCAAGCAGCTGATATCAGAAACGAGATAGTGCCCCTTTAAGATCAGTGAAAGAAATAGACTGCAGAAGATCAATAAAACCCAAAAAGTCACGACATCTTATAAAACAAATGAATACAGTAATCAGGACTGTTCATAGAGAACCATGTGGCATAACAGAAGTAAACAGGATATATTACTATGCAGCTAAATTAATAACTGATAAAGTTCTTCCACAAGAACACAGATTAGTGAGGGAAAGGAAGGGGAGAAATTGAATACCTGCATGGAAGTATCTAATAGAGAAAACTATAAAGCAGTTAAGACAAGAAGTGTCACTGTTAGAAGTCTAGAAGATGGAATAGATCAGCAAAATTACTAAGAAAGACAGATGTGATAAAAGCAATGCATAGTATTCGAACAGACCAGGATCATGTCATGCACTACCGCAAATAAACTAAAAATTTCAGCACCGGTGGAAAAACTTGGATGAAACACAGGTAAATGTAAAGGAAAAATACAAAATAAGCAATTTATTGATGACCCAGAAATGTTTTGTAAAGAGTTGGGAAACAAGGTAAAATCATTTGAAAGACTGCCAAAAAAAAAGAAGAAATGGATACATTTTGGAGAGGTATATATGAAAATCCTGTGGAACACAACAAAGATGCTAAATGGATGGAAAAAGTAAAAGAAAGAATAAGAAGTTTAAAGGTACAGGTTATGAAATGGGATGAAAATAGCCAGAGAGACTGAAACAAAGTTAAGAAAAGCCTCTAATTAGAAAACCGCAGGCCCAGATGCAGTACCTAACGTTTGGTTAAAAGTATTAACATCTTTGCATGAAGATTTAGCCATGAGTAAGAACTGTTTATATGCGCACCCCGAACAAACACCAACCTGGCTAACAACAGGAAAAACAATGCTCCTACTTAAGAGTGAACCTGCAGGCTACCCTAAAAATTGTAGACCAGTAACTTGCCTTTTGACGACATATAAACTATACACAGGAATTGATGCTGACAGTTTATAGTCATTTAGAAGAAAATTCAGTTATGGCAATAGAACAAAAGGACAATAAAAAAGTCATATGGAACACAGGATCATTTGTTAAATAAAGTCATAGTAGAGAACTGTAAAAAGGGGAAGAATGTAAGTATGGCATGGATTGACTACAAAAAAAGCATTTGATAGTATCCCACATTCATGGATAAGAATGCTTAAAAATGTATAAGATATACCCTCCACTGATTGACTACATTACAATGACCATGAAACAGTGGCAGACCAGTTCGCAGTTAAGCCATGATAAAGGACAAATTATTATCCCATTGATAAAAATTCAAAGGGGAATATTCCAAGGTGACTCTGTCACGGTTGCTATTCTGCCTTGCCCTTAACCCATTTAGCTGTTTACTTAACAGCTTTAGGCCATGGCTATAATTTGGCTCCTAGAAAACAAGTGCAAAGACTTTTCTTCTTCTCTTTGTCGATTTAAAACTGTGTAGCTCGTCAGATGAGGAAGTTGAAAGCACAACTGAAGGTTGTCCAAATATTTTCAGATGATACAAGTGTGTCATTTGGTCTTGATAAATGTGCAAAAGCAACCTTTAAAGCAGGAAAACTGCAGCACCAGGAAAACATCAGTTTGGGACAAGAATGTGATGTGAAAGAACTTGAGCAAGAGAGAGTGTATAAATATTTGGGAATTGATGAAGGAGCAACAATAAAACATGAACAAATGCGAATAAAACTTAGTAAGGAATACTTTAGAAGACTTAAATTAATCCTGAAAACCATGTTGACATCTAGGAACAAAATCCAAGCTATTAACCAATTTGCTCTTCCTGTCCTAACTTCCAGTTTTTGAGTGATTGACTGGCCCCAAAAGGTGCTGGATAGATTAGATAGGAAAACAAGAAGGATGTTTCTTGCTCACCAAATGTTTTATAAAAATCAGTGTATAGCAAGATTATATGATGTTCATCGTGCATACAGCTGCAGTTATAACAGATGGGGATGTTCTTCATTCCACATTGCTGCAGTCCTAACTATTGGGTAGTCCGCTGTCCCAGTCGGCCCGAATACCAAAGTATATGGCTGACGTCGGTCAAGGCGCATTAGACTGACGTCAGTACGTCAGGGTACTAATGCGCATGACCGACGTCATATCCTCAGTCTTTTTTGCCGCATGGTCCGATGCAGAAGCAGTTTTGCGAGTGCAGGTTGGCGTTCTGAAAGTTTCTGAAGTCAGAGTTTCAGACCGAATCAAAGTTGGCTAAGTACCCGCTGGGGAATATTTTGTTTTTCTTGCCTCAGTATTTAACCGGATGTCAGAAAAAGTGAATAACTGTATTTCTTGTGGGAAACAGATACCTCATAGGGATTACCATACTTTGTGTATACCTTGTTTAGGGCCTGAGCACGACGTTGTTGGATGCGCTCTTGTGCTAGATTTAACAAACGCACTATTAAGAGAAGGTTAGACTGTGCCAGGTTAGTTTTGGGAAGCGTTGTAATTATAAAATGCCGCCGGATGCTCCGGACGCTTCGCCCAAAAAGCGCAAGGACAAAGCAGCAAAGCCTAGAGTGGAAGAACCGACAGTCCCGGACGTCGGTTCTTTAGAAGGCTCAGTGGAGCCGGAGGTTCTGCCAGGAGTTTCTTTGGAGTCTCAGGGAGAGACTTTACTGTTACAGGATGTGTCCTCTCAGGAAGTAGGCCAGGCTGAAGGGGCTTCTCAGGTGGCTGTTCTTCCCTCTCTTCCTAAGGTGGTTAGAGCCTCCCTTCTGTTTCCAAGGCTTCTTTGAGAGGCAGGCCAAGTTTGGCTTCAGTGGGGGTTTCTCCTAGTGCTTCAGGGTCTTTGCCTAAGAAACATATGCTTAAAATGGCAGAGGATTTGATTACTATGATTAGAGGTTCTATGCCCCTCCTGATAAGAGGCCTAGGGTGGAACCTGAGTTTGAGAGTTTTGAGCAATGTTCGAGGCTTCTGAGTCTTCGGCTGAAGACTTGCAGGAGTATCCTCCTTATTCTGATTCTGATGTGGATGATTCTACTCCTTCAGCTTCTCCTCCTGAGGATTTTTCATTTTCAGAGACTCTGCATTCCATGAGGGAGCATTTTAAATGGGAAGGTCAAGATTTCTCTGATTCCAGGAAGAGGCTTAGGGAATTCTTGTTTTACCCCAGCATAGGCCTTTAGCGATACCTCCTGTTCTGAATGTGGTGGAAGATGTTTTGCAGAGGCTTCCTGAATCCTGATTCTTTGCCTCCTGCCCCAGTTAAACCGGATAGGTACTATAGGGTGCCTGAAGCTCATAAGTATCTTTTAAGAGTCCTAGGGCAGACCCGAAACTGTCTCTCAGGGGCCTAAAGGTGTGAAGGCTTCTGTTGTTAAAAATCCTGTTCCTCCTGATAAAGAGGCAAGGGCTTTGGATAGATGGGGAAAGAAAGTGTATACTTCTTCCACTTTAGCCATGAGGGCTTGAATTGTCAGTTTCACATGTTAAAATATCAGAATTATCTCCTTTCACAATTGAAGTCTAAGGTGGATGCTCTGGCAGAAGGTATTGAGTGTAAAGAGTTGCAGGATTTAGTTCATGTGTCTGAACAGGTGGGTAAGCATTCCTTGCAGTGTGGTTTTGATGCTGTGCAGGCCTCCTCGAGGGTGGCTGCCACTGGTTCTGTTCTTCGTAGGCACGCCTGGTTGAGGGATCAGAATTTAGCTGAGCATGTTAAAACAAGGATTTTGGATGCTCCTTTACAGTCTGATGTGTTGTTTGGTTCGCCTGTGGAAGCAGTTTTAAAGAAAATGGAGGACAAGGCTAAGTCTATGCAAACTGTTAAGGATTTTTTGCAGGTTCAGCCTCCGAAGTTTAGTAGAAATTGGCCTACTAGGGGATGGACATATCCTGCTTGTGATTCCCAGTCTAGGGGTAGGTCTAGACGTGGTAGGGGCAGAGCTCAAGGTTCTTTTAGGCCTAGAACAGGGAGTTCACCTGCTCAGTCTTCTGGTGAGGGCAGGGGTCAGTCCTTTCGTAAACAGACCCAATGACCTACCTTTTCAGCTGCCAGTACATTCTCGCCTGGCAGCACCTTTGGGAGGAAGGCTGGCTCTTTTCAAAGAAAATTGGGATTTAATTACCCAAGACAGATGGGTTTTGGACATCATTCACCACGGTTACAGGTTTTATTTCCATACCTTGCCTCCTTTCAAAGGCATGCCCAGACATTCCTCCTCTACAAAGAAAAGAGGCTCACAAGCAAATTTCTCTGTTGCTCCAAATAGGGGCCATTCAGCCAGTTCCTGTGCCAGAAAGGGGCCTAGGATTTTATTCTCGCCTGTTCCTAGTACCGAAGAAGGGGAACACGTGGAGACCAATTTTGGATTTATCTATCCTCAACACTTATCTGGACATTCCCAAGTTCAAAATGTTGACGTTACAACAGCTTTTACCTCTGCTGGGCAAAGATCACTGGATGGTAACTTTAGATCTCAAGGAAGCTTACCTTCATGTGCCTATCAGACTAAGTTGCAGGAAGTATCTGCTGAGCTGGAAATTCTCATTATCAGTTCTCTGCATTGCCCTTTGGCTTATCAACTGCTCGCAGAGTATTCACAAAGGTTCTGGCTCCAGTGATAGCTAACTTCAGGCTAAAAGGAATTCAAAACTATCCTTACTTGGACGACTGCCTGATTCTGGCTCAAGAAAAGGAAGACCTTTACAGCATTTGGAATTTGTGATAGCAGTGCTAAGATGCCTAGGGTATTCTGTGAACGAAATAAAGTCCAGTCTAGTACCCTCTCAAGACATGTGCTTTCTGGGTGTGAGACTGTATACAGCAGCCCAGATGGCCTTTTTTACCCCGGACAAACAAAAGAATCTTTCCAGTTACTTCCATCTACTATCTCTTCAGTCCGGCTGACTGCAAGGACAGTCCTTCAAGCCTTAGGGTTCATGGCATCTTGTATTCTGGTGCTTCCCAATGCCAAACTGCATATGAGGAAGCTGCAATGGTATCTCAAAAATGTATGGACACAGCACTGCCAGGATTTGGACACTGTCATTCAAATAATACCTTGCATTCAAAAGGAATTTTTGTGGTGGGCTCAGGAATGTCACCTAAACAAGGGACTCTCTGTGACCCGCCAGAGGCGAAGTCAGATTCTAACGACAGATGCCTCAGACATTGCTTGGGGAGCTCATCTAAATGGAAAGTGGATACAAGACAAGTGGCCTGCCAGACTACAGCATCTACATATCAACATGAAAGAGATGTTAGCAGTCCAGTTTGCATTAATGGCTTTCAAAGAGTTACTTCTTCCAGGGCAGGTGTTGATTCTAACAGACAACACAACTGTCATGTGGTACATCAACAAACAAGGGGAACACATTCTTACCGTTGTGCAGGCAAGCAATGATTTTATGGGAGACTGCACTCAGCTTGCAACTAACTCTTCAGGCAAGGTTTCTGCCGAGCACAGAACTCCTTAGCAGATGTGTTAAGCAGACAAATCATGGATCCCCACGAGTGGAAACTGGATCTTCATGTATTTCGAAAATTGACAGTGTCATGGGGAACTCCAGACATAGATCTGTTCGCTTCTCCACTAAACCACCAGCTGCCAAAGTTTTGCACAAAGAGGTTTCATCACACAGCTTGGAAAATGGATGCTCTTTCTTTCAGTTGGAAAAATCTTCATGTGTATGCCTTTCCACCTCTGCCTCTTCTCCCAAAGGTACTCCTAAAGGTCAGACAAGACAAGCCAAGGATGATTTTAATAGCTCCAGATTGGCCTCGGCAACACTGGTACCCATTACTGAGGAGTCTGGTAAGGAAGCCTCCATGGCCTTTACCTTTGATTCCACACCTGTTGTCTCAGAGGGACGGTCACCTGCTCAATGTCAAGCTTCACTCTCTTCATCTAACAGCCTGGCATATTTTGTTTTGAGACACAGCAGGTCTCAACTTCCTCAACAAGTTTTAAATGTGATTATGGAAGCCAGAAGACCTAGTACAAGGAAAGTGTACGCAGAAAAATGGAAGAGATTTTTATTTTGGAGTGCAGCAAACAATTTGGAGATTTCTGAGCCTAATTTGAGTGTGGCTCTTCAATATCTTACTGAGTTATTGGACAAAGGTTTGTCTTTCTCTTCCATTAAGATTCATGCTGCAGCAATTTCAGCTCACTATGATTGTGACCCACCATTGTTTTCGCATCTTTTGTTCAAGCAATTTCTTAGAGGGGCAAAGAATATAAGACCCCAATAGAGCTCCTACTCCTGCTTGGGATCTCAATTTTGTGTTGGAGAAACTTACTCTACAACCTTTTGAGCCTCGGCTACTGCTGAATTGAAATACTTGTCATGGAAGACTGCTTTTTTGTTGGCCATTACTTCTGCAAGAAGGGTTTCTGAATTGCAGGCCCTTATGGCGGTAGAGCCTTTTTTGATTTTTCATAAGGATAGGGTATCATTACGTATTAATCCTTCCTTTATGCCTAAGGTGGTTTCTAGTGTGGCTTTAAACCAAACTATTCATTTGCCTACTTTTTATGCAGATCCCCAAAATAAAGGGGAAAAGATTTTGCACACTTTAGATGTGCACAGGCAATTGTGTTATTATTTAAGCAGGACTAAGGATTTTAGGCAGTCTCAGCAGTTGTTTGTTTCTTTTGCTTTGAGTTCTCAGGGCAAGCCTGTGTCAAAACAAACTATTTCTAAGTGGATTGGGTTTTGCATTGCATTTTGTTATTCCCATCATGGCAAGGAGATTCCAGCTGGGATTAGGCCTCATTCCACTAGGGCTACTGCCACTTCAACAGCATTTCTAAGGGGGGTGGCAACTAAGGATATTTTGGAGGCAGCTACTTGGAGTTCAGTGCATACTTTCTCTAAGCATTACCACCTTCCTCTACTCTAAATCTAGGGCTGGTTTTGCCACAGCTATTTTGCAAGGCATGTTGTCAGCTCCTGCTTCCTTATGATTTGCCAGCCTCCCTTACCTCTGCTTTGGGATTCTACCCAATAGTTAGGACTGCAGCAATGTGGAATGAAGAACATAGTACAGTTTTGTACCTACCATAAATGTAGATGTTCGAGGATCCGCATTGCTGCAGTCCAATTTACCCTCCCTCCGTCCCCTCTGTGTTTAGGGGGGGTTGTGTAGGTGAGGTTATACTCTGGTAATTTTGTATATATTGTACATATTTTTGGTGCAGGAATGTTTGGAGTTTTTGGTTTTGGCCTTGTCTTTTTAGGGTCTTCTGACATCTGGGGCAAGAAAAGACTTGAGGATATGACGTCGGTCATGCGCATTAGTACCCTGACGCCCTGACACCAGGCTAATGCGCCTTGACCGATCCACCCATATACTTTGGTATTCGGGCCGACTGGGACAGCGGACTACCCAATAGTTAGGACTGCAGCAATGTGGATCCTCGAACATCTACATTTATGGTAGGTACAAAACTGTACTTTCTCCTGCCGTCAGGCGGGTCCTCGGTTGGCCGAATTCCAAAGTCTAGGTCCGGCGTTGGTTGTCGTCGCTTCTTCCCTGACGTCAGTGCGACAGGGGTATAAAGGAACCAGCCGACGCCATTTTCTTCAGTCTTTCTTGCCACGCAGTGCCCAAAGCAGAAGCAGTTCGCAAGTGCCGGTTGGCCAGCTCCTGAAATTACGAAAATTTTGCAACCGAAGTCTTCTTGAAAGCTAAGTACCCCATTGGGGAAACTTTTCTTGCCTCAGACCGATGTCAGACAAAGTTAATAATTGTATTTCATGTGGGAAGCAAATGCCACATAAGGATTTTCATTCCCTCTGCATTCCTTGCTTAGGCCCAGACCACGACGTCTCGGTCTGTCGTTTTTGTGCTACATTCAACAAACGCACCATTAAGCGTCGGGCGGAGTTCGCCCAGCACTATTTTGGCAGAAAATTTAACTATATTATGTCGTCGGATACTCAGACTCCAGTTTTGTCTAAAAAACGCAAAAATAAGGACCGTCACACGAGGTCTGCGGCCTCTACCGACACCACACCAAAGCCGACTACAGGTGGTCCGGTTCTCAGCGAAGCACCTACGCAGCCGCTGCCTACCGACGATACTTAATTGGCGGTGTCTTCTGTGCCCGAGGTGGCAGGCTGCTCAGCCCACACCCCGACTACAGATACCGAAGCCAGTCTTGGTGGTGAAACTCAAAATGTAGACAGGTCTGCCTCCTCTCAGGGTGTCTTCAGACCTTCCTCTTCTTTTTCCATCTAGGCTTTCACTAAGTCTAAAGCAGCCATGCATTCTAAGAGACCAGCTACACAGGGCCCTTCTCCAGGCCCCATGCCTAAAAAACAAATGCTTAAAATGGCTGAGGATTTAATTACTCTTATCAGGGGTTCTCACCCCGGACAAAGGCCCAGAGTGGAGGAAGAATCCCCCTCCTCTGACCAGGCCTCCATTATTTCAGAGCACTCGGATGAACAGGAACATTCTTACTCCCCTTTTGAAGATTCTGATGCAGAAGAGTCCATTCCCTCTGTCTCCCCTCCAGAGGATTACTCATTTGGGGAAACCTTGCATACCTTAAGGGAGCACTTCCACTGAGAAGGCCAAGAGTATTCAGATTCCAAGAAAAGGCTTAGGGATTTTCTCTTGCTACCTCAGCACAGGCCTCTGGCTATACCTCCTGTCTTAGACATACTAGATGATGTGTATTCGGAGGCCTGCCTTAACCCGGATTCTTTACCTCCAGCCCCAGTCAAACCTGACAGGTACTACCGGGTTCCTGACTCGCACCAATTTCTATGCAAAAGCCATGCGGCTGACCCAGAAACTATCTCACAGGGCCCCAAGGGAATTAAGGCCTCCACTGCTAAAAATCCTTTACCTTCCGAGAGAGATTCCAGATCTTTAGAAAGGTGGGGGAAAAAAGGTATACACCTCGGCCACCTTAACCATGAGGGCATTAAACTGCCAGTTCCATATGTTAAAGTACCAACAGTTTCTATTATCACAGTTGAGAAGCAAAATGTCACAACCTGAACAACCAGACTTGAAGGAGTTGCAGGATTTGATGCATAGTGCAGAACAAGTGGGTAAACATACCTTACAATGTGATTTTGATGCTCTAGAGGCCTCATGTAGAGCTGCTGTTACAGGATCAGTCATACGTAGACATGCCTGGCTCAAGAAGCAAACCTTACCAGATCATGTCAAAGCTAAATTACTAGATGCCCCTCTACAAAAGATGTATTATTTGGTGTTAAAGCTGAGGAGGTATTAAAGAAAATGGAGGAAAAGGCTAAATCAATGCAAACAGTGAAAGGTTTTCTACAGGTACAACCTCCACGTTTCAGTAGAAATTGGCCCTCCAAAAATTGGTCCTTTCCAGCCACGGACAGACCCCAAAGAGGTAGATACAGACGCCCGAGGGGCAGAGGGCAATCTCAGGGATCGTTTAGAGGCAGACAATGGCAAGCTCCTACACAGAGGTGGTGAGGATAGTTCGCAGCCATTCAGAAAGCAAGCCGAATGACTTTCCCCTTTGCATGCCAAGCAAGGATCAAATGGCAGCACCCTTAGGTGGAAAACTGGCATTATTTTCGAAAAATTGGCATATTGTCACAAAAGACAAATGGATCCTGGACATTATAAACAGAGGCTACAGATTCCATTTTCACACCCTTCCAAAAATGAGAGGCCTGCCAAACCTGCCACACAATCAAAGGGCAGAGGCACAAAGACAAATTTCAGATCTTATGGACATGAAAGCTATTCAAGAGGTACCTACTCAAGAACAAGGTCAAGGTTTTTATTCCAGATTATTCCTGGTACCAAGGAAGGGAAAAGATTGGAGACCTATTTTGGACCTATCCATCCTAAACACATTTTTACTCAAACCAAAATTCAAGATGCTCACATTACAGCAGCTTCTTCCCATGCTGGGCAAGGAGTCTTGGCTGGTAACATTGGACCTCAAGGAGGCATACCTGCATGTCCCGATCAGACAAAATTGCAGAAGATACCTCAGATTTCTTGCAGGTTCAACCCATTATCAATTCTCTGCATTGCCCTTTGGCTTATCTACTGTGCCCAGAGTATTCACGAAATGCCTGGCATCAGTAATTGCCTACTGCAGACTTCAAGGGATACAAATATACCCATATTTGGACGACTGCCTGATCCAAGCGGACAGCAAGCACATACTTCTGAAACATCTGGCTTTTGTAATAATGTTGTTGAATTCTCTGGGATACACAGTCAACAAAAAGAAATCGAGGCTAATACCCTCTCAGAAAATAATTTTCCTGGGTGCCAACTTGACACAAACACCCAGATGGCCTACCTCATGCCAGAGAAACAGGGGCAACTAACTCAATACTTCAGAAAACTAGCAAATTTCACCAGGCTGACTGCAAGGAAAATCCTGCAGGCTCTGGGATTCATGGCATCTTGCATCCTACTAATCCCATGTGCAAAGCTGCATATGAGGAAACTTCAAGTGGTACCTGAAAAACCTATGGACTCAACACAGCCATAGTTTGGGAACAATATCACCGCTAATTCCATGTCTTCAAAAGGAATTTCTGTGGTGGGCTCAAGCATGCCAAACAAACACAGGTCTCCCATTCTGCAAGCCTCAAGCAGATCAAGTCATCACAACAGACGCCTCGGACTACGCCTGGGGGGCGCACATGACAGATCGCTGCATTCAGGGCAAATGGTCCCACAAAGAAAAGCACCTTCACATCAATCAAAAGGAAATGCTAGCAGTAATAAATGCCATTATAGCTTTCAAAGACCTTCTGCATCCAGGTCAACTATTGATAAGGACAGACAACACCACAGTAATGTGGTACATAAACAAAGAGGGAGGAACCCATTCATACCCCCTATGCAGGCTGGCCATGTCACTTTGGAACATGGCTCTGGAATTACAAATCGAACTTCAAGCACAGTACTTGCCAGGCAAGGAAAACACGCTGGCAGACAACCTAAGCAGAAATATGACAGATCCACATGAATGGAATTTGCATCCTCAAGTTTTTACAGAGATAATACAAGCATGGGGAAGGCCAGACATAGATCTCTTTGCCTCCCACAAAAATCACCAATTGACAAAATTCTGCTCAAGGACTTTTCATCCACAGGCCTGGAGAGTGGACGCTCTCTCTTTCAGTTGGACAACAATGACAGTTTATGCCTTTCCGCCTCTTCCTCTGCTGCCCAAAGTTCTATTAAAAACCAGAGCAGACAGACCAAAGATGATTCTCATTGCTCCAGACTGGCCAAGACAGCACTGGTATCCACTCCTGAGGAGCCTGACGCATTCTCCACCATGGACCCTGCCTCTAATGCCTCTTCTTCTGACTCAGCACAGCTTCAAAACTCTTCACTGTCAGCTGAAAAAACTCAATCTGGCCGCATGGAAGATTCCTTAACATCACAACAGACCCTACTCTCCAAGGAGGTGCAGGATGTCATTTTAGAGGCCAGAAGGCCGTCTACTAGAAAAGCTTACTCTGCAAAATGGAAACGGTTTTGTGCCTGGAATGGGAAAAAGGGCCAGAATCCTGGAAAACTGAATTTACCTCAAATATTACAGTATCTATCTGAGCTGCTAAGCAGTGGACTTTCATTTTCTTCCATCAAAATCCATGCCTCAGCCATTTCTGCAGAATACAACACTGATCCGCCTTTATTCTCTCACCCCCTCTAAGACAGTTCCTCAGAGGGGCGAAGAACATAAAACCCCCAAGGAAACAACCAATACCTGCTTGGGACCTCAATTTCATTCTAGAAAAGCTGACCTTGCCTCCCTTTGAGCCAGCTGCCTCAACAGATTTGCAATATTTGTCCTGGAAAACAGCTTTCCTTCTGGCTATCACCTCAGCTCACAGGGTATCGGAACTACAAGCCCTCATGGCTGTGCAGCCTTTTATCATCTTCCATCAGGACAGAGTTTCCTTACGAACCAACCCGTCCTTTATGCCAAAGGTGGTATCCAGGGTAGCTTTGAATCAGGCTATCCACTTACCGACCTTTTACCCTAATCCTCAAAACAAAGGGGAGAGACTACTGCATTCCTTGGACATCCACAGACAGCTGCATTATTATTTGGACAGAACAAAGCCTTTCAGAAAAACAGAACAGCTGTTTGTGTCCTATGCTGTAGGAGCTCAAGGGAAGCCAATTTCCAAACAGACAATCTGAAAATGGATAGCCCACTACATACGCTTCTGTTACTCTTCTCATGGTAAAACTGTACCTGCAGGCATCAGATCTCACTCCACAAGGGCCACAGCTACCTCTGCAGCTTTCCTCAGAGGAGTTCCTACCAAAGATATTTTGGAAGCAGACACTTGGAGTTCTGTGCATACCTTCTCCAAGCACTACCACCTACCAATATACTCCAAACGTAGAGCAGGCTTTGCCATTGCAGTCTTGCAGGGCATCCTGGCTCCTCCTAGTTCCACCTAGTGCCTACCACCCTTTTCTTAGCTTTGGGATTCTACCCATCTGTTATGACTGCAGCTGTATGCACGATGAACATAGTACAGTTTTGTACCTACCATAAATGTAGATGTTCGAGTGCTAATACAGCTGCAGTCCAGGTTTCCCTCCCTCCTTCCCCTCTTGGGACAGGCCTATTGGCTAACACCTCCTCATACAACCTGATTGGGGTATTCATTTATGGTGTATTTGCTTGCAACTACTGTATTTTGATTATATTGCATTGCTTTATTATATAAATTTATGTATTGCCTTCCTTCTGGGGGCACCTGACATCTGGGGTAAGAAAAACTGAAGAAAATGGCGTCGGCTGGTTCCTTTATACCCCTGTCGCACTGACATCAGGGAAGAAGCGACGACAACCGACGCCGGACCTAGACTTTGGTATTCGGCCGACCGAGGACCCGCCTGACGGCAGGAGAACCCCATCTGTTATGACTGCAGTGGTATTAGCACTCGAACATCTAAATTTATGGTAGGTACAAAACTGTACTTTCTCCATTCTGAAAGGGGGATGGGCCTCCTTCAAATTGATTACATGTGTAGATCTGCAGACATGGGACTCCACACATCTGCTGACCTCACAAGACACAAACGTAGTGAAAGTTTTGAAACCTGATAATAAATCTAAGATGACTTCTCTGCTTAATCTAGCAGAAGCATATCTGCTTCAAGCAGAAATGGAAATCAAACCAGTAGTAGATAAAAATCAGCAACTGAATGTGACAAAAAACAAAAGAAATAATATAAGGTGAAGGAACAGATGCGAAGGCAAGAAATCTGGAAAATGTATAAATATAGTTGCAAGTATTGAAAACTTCCGGAAAAACCTCATGTTCATCTGGAATGAATGCAGGAATGGTTAAGGAAAGGCAAATTCAAACAAAGAGATGAAAGGTTAATGCTGGCGGCCCAAGGTAGTGGGCTACATACATGCTGGTTTACAAAGCTATTAAACATGTGGGAGAAACAGACAAATGTAGGCTTAGTAAAACCGAATTGGAAACAAGTCGCACACCTCACTGCTGGTTGTGACATAACTAATGGCAAAAGGACTGTATACTGAAAGGCATAATTATCTGACAAGACTGTTGCACTGATTGTGCAAACATTATGGTGTTGAAGTGGCTGAAAAACACTGGAAACATGATCCACAAAGCATCTTGGAAAATGATGTTTATATTACATGGGATCACCCATTATCAAAAGATAGATATTAGAAAACTGGATATAGTGGTTCATGAAAAGAAAGCAAAAATATCATTGAAATTGCCACACTCTGTGACTACAGTGTGTTGCATAGAGAGAGACACAAAGTCATAAAATTTCAGGATCTGCAGGCAGAAACGAAAGCAATGTGGAAGAAAGATACCCAGACACTTCCAATAGTAGTAGGAGCAACGCATCTTATAAAAATAATCTACAGTCATATTTAGATATGTTACCGGGTGGTGCTGCGGTAGCGTTGTCGCCTCACAGTAAGCCGCTGTCCGGTTTGATTCTCAGAACGTCTTCTGCGTGGGGACATGCGTGAATGGGCGTACCTTCGTTGAAGGTTGTGCATCAGGCCTGGCAAGCCAGTACATAAAATCAACTGCCAATCATTAGCGGACCGGAGTTCCGCTGTGGCGACCCCTAACCGGGAAAAGCCGAAAGACACAAACAAACCAGTCCATGTAACCCTGTACGAATTGCTGAAGGAGCACTTTTGGCTGACATCAAAGATTGAAACAATACTAATTTCATGAACTTTAGTCATACTTTGACTTGGGAATGTGGTCCATTCTCGTCGTGGTATGGGGTCCAGTCTCGTCGTGGTACTGGAAACCCAACTAATTTGGAGAAGTTGAAGAGTTGAGCTGCTTCCAGATGTCTAGATACTAACCCCACTGGGGGGAGCCTTTTTTGCTATTGTAGTGACTAGCAATAGTTGCAGATGTCTGTGGCCAAGATTGACTGTTGTGTCCTGTGCAGAAAAAACTCCACTATGTTCAGCATTCATCAGACCTGTTATTGATTGCAGTGCCTCCTTTGGTATGTACCTAACCAGGCACATCCAACAACTGGAACATCCACAGAAGTTCATCGCTAAAAGAATACAGGGTACAAGTAACATGTCCAATGCAGACCACCTCAAAGCCATATCTCTGTATTTTGTCATTTACAGACTGTTGAGGGGAGATCTAAACTTGCCATACAAGGCATTGTCGGACTTCATCCTGATGGACCATCTGCTAATCCGGAAAGCAAACCACACCAGAATTACGTGTTCTAAAGACTTAAACCTTGCCTGTGATATAAATAGGTCCTGCTGGAGAGACCGGTATGTATCCCAGAGATGAGTCTGTATCATTTTATAAAATTTATATTCCGCGAATAGCAATTCATCGAACCCCTACTTAGCGAGTGTCATTTTAGCAAATGCCAAAATCTTTTCCAGGGTAAAGAACCACTTCGTCAAAGGCACATAAATTGATACATAAATTTACCGGAGCATAAATTGCACAAAATGAAACCCACCCAAGTGGGAGGTTGTGCCCCCCACACCCCCCTTAACTGGATGCACCAACTCCCGAGATCACACTACGGTGGGGAAAAGGGCAAAGTTGTGGTCTTGGCCAAGTGCTTTCTTACCCTACGAGGGATTTCGTCATTGCTAAAATGCCATTCGCTAAATAGGGGTTTGATGAATTGTCCCTTCTCTGTGACTCAACCATAAGAAAGAGACTGGACAAAAATGACATACATGGCAGAGTTCCAAGGCGAAAAGCACTGCTGAACAAAAAGAATATTAAGGCTTGCCTCACTTTTGTCAAAAAATATCTTGATCCCCAAGACTTTTGGGAAAATATTCTGTTGACTGACTAAACAAAAGTTGAACTTTTTGGGAGGTGTGCATCCCCTTATATCTGATGTAAAAGTAATACAGCATTTCAGAAAAAGAACATCATGCCAATAGTCAAAACATGATGGTCGTAGTGTGATGGTCTGGGGCTGCTTTGCTGCTTCTGGACCTGGACGACTTGCTGTGATTGATGGAACCGTGAATTTTGCTCTCTGCCAAAAAATCCTAAAGGAGAATGTTCGGCCATCAGTTCGTGACCTCAAGCTGAAGCGCACTTGGGTTGTACAGCAGGACAATGATCCAAAACACACAAGCAAACCCACCTCTGAATGGCTTAAAAAAAAATGAAATGAAGGTTTTGGAGTGGCCTAGTCAAACTCTAGACTTGAATCCAATTACGATGCTGTGGCATGACCTTAAAAAGTTCATGCTCGGAAACCCTCCAATATGGCTGAATTAAAACAATTCTGCAAAGAAGAGTGGGCCAGAATTCCTCAACAGCAGTGTGAAAGACTTGTTGCCAGTTATCGCAAACACTTGATTGCAGTTGTTGCTGCTAAGGGTGGCGCAACAAGTTATTAGGTTTAGGGGCCAATTACTTTTTCACATAGGGCCATGTGGGTTTGGATATTTTTTTCCTTAATAAATAAAATCATCACTTAAAAATGCATTTTGTGTTTATTTGGGCTATCTTTGTCTAATATTTACATTTGTTTGATGATCTGAAATATGAACCTATGAAACATTTAAGTGTGACAAGCATGCAAAAAAATAAGAAATCAGGAAGGGGGCATAAACTTTTCCATTGCACTGTAAATGAAAACAAACCATGTTGACATTATTTTCAGTCAAGGACATTATACCTTGCATTTAATCTTCTATGCAGTCATTGTCTGTCAAACATTAAATAGCTTATTCAGTTCCTGCCTTCCCTTAAACTTCATTCCTTCTTAAAAACATTTTTTTGCATGTATTGTAACCACAATTCCCATTTTTTTTATGCAATTTGCTCCTACCCTTTTATAAAGATCCCATTTCTAATTCTTTTATCTTTGTTACTACATTCAAATGCTTTAGTACAGTTTAGACTCTAGTAATTTCCGTTTTGTAGTATTTTTTTTTTTTTGGCAGTCACCAGAATTAAACTCTGCAACGCCGGACTCTGACCCCTAACAGAGAAAAGCCGAAAGACTGTTGTAGTTAAGGCATTGAAGTCTGCTGATGTATCCCAAAAAATATGTCCTTCAAGAATGCAACTGCAGTCATAACATATGGGTTGTCCTGCCTCAGGCAGCCCCGGTCGGCCGGATTCCAAAGTCTGGGTCCGACGTCGGCTGATGTCGCATTTCTCTCCGACGTCAGAGCGGCTGGAGTATATAAGCATCAGCCGACGCCATTTTCTTCAGTCTTTCTTGCCGCGCGGTGCCCGAAGCAGAAGCAGTTCGCAAGTGCCGGTCGGTCAGCTCCTGTATTCTTCGAATCCGAAGTCATAAAAAAAGCTAAGTACCCTGTTGGGGACCTTTTCTTGCCTCAGCCGATGTCAGAAATTACTGAAAAAGTTAACAATTGTCTGTCTTGTGGTAAACAAATACCTCATAAGGATTTCCACTCTTACTGTCTTCCTTGTCTTGGCCCAGACCACGACGTCTCGGCCTGTGTCGCCTGTGCTCGCTTCAATAAGCGCACTCTCAGGCGCCAGGCGGAGTTCGCTGAAGACTTTTTCGGCGAAAAATTTGCTTATACAATGCCGTCGGAACTTTCGACATCGCAAACTCCCAAAAAACGAAAAGACCGGGACCGACATTCTCGGCCCGCATCTACCACCGACTCCACGCCAAAACCTACCGCGAGTGCTCTGGTTCCCCCTGAGACGGTTATTCCACCACTCCGAACCGAAGACACCGCATTACCGGCGACTACGATACCAGATACCACTCCGACGCTAGTTATAGATTTTCCTCCGGATACTGAAACCGAGGAAATGCCCGAGACCATTGCTGTAGATAAGGTCACTCCTGCACGTGGAGCTGCTAGGCCTCCTATTTCCATGTCTATTAAGGCCTACACTCGTGCTAAGGCAGCCAGCAAGACCAAGCATCTTGCTGCTAAAGCCTTACCTCAGCCTACTCCTGAGACACAAATCATGATTATGGCCGCAGACTTAATTTCCATGATAAGAGGTTCACAGGCCCATCCTGAGAGAGGATCCCAGCCTCCTTCTGATAAGAGGCCCCGGGTTGAACCCTCTGACCCTATCCCTTCAGATGAAGATTCTGAGGACTCTGTCCACTCCGATGGCTAGGAAGAGCTCTTCCAGACCTATGAGGACTCGGATGCAGAGGATTCCATCCCCTCGGCCTCCCCGCCTGAGGATATTTCTTTTGGGGAAGTTCTGCATACCATGAGGGAACATTTCAAGTGGCAAGGCCAGGAATATTCTGATTCCAGAAAGCGCCTTCGAACCTTCCTTAAAAAGCCTCAGCACAGGCCCTTAGCTATTCCTCCTGTGCTTGATGTTTTGGATGATCTATATTCTGACTCCAGTGTTACCCCTGATTCTCTTCCTCCTGCTCCAGCCAAGCCAGACAGATATTACAGGGTCCCAGAAACACATTCCCATTTATTCAGGGCCCATGCTGTTGATTTAGAAACTATTTCTCAGGGACCTAAAGGTGTTTCAGCTTCCACCTCTAAAAATCCCTTGCCTTCCAACAGGGAAGCTAGGTCATTAGAGAGATGGGGGGAAAAAGGTCTACACCTCCACTACTTTATCTATGAGAGCTCTGAATTGCCTCTTTCATATGTTACAATATCAGGATTTCTTGTTAGATGATTTACAGAAAACATTGGCCTCTCCTGATCCTTTAGACAGGAAGTCTTTGCAGGAAGCTGTACATAATTCTCAGCAAGTCAGCAATCACTTTCTGCAGTGTGGATATGATGCATTGGAAGCTTCATGTAGGGCAGCTATGACAGGGGCAGTCATTCGTAGACATGCATGGTTAAAAGAACAACCTCTACCAGATCATGTTAAGGCAAAACTCCTGGATGCACCCTTGGAAAAGAACAAGCTTTTTGGTGCTAATGCTAAAGATGTGTTAAAGTCCATCGAGGAAAAAGCAAAATCAGTTCAGACGGTCAATGATTTCCTCCAGGTTCAGCACCCCAGATTCAGCAGGAATTGGCCTTCAAAAAACTGGTCCTTTCCTAATCCTGAAAAATTTCAAAGGGGTAAAAACAGGCGTGGTTGAGGAAGAGGACAATACAGAGGTCCTTACAGGGGACGACAATGGCAGCCAGCAAACCAAAGAAGTGACACAGGGGTCTCCCCTACCCCACAGGCACAATCTCAATGACTTTCCTCTACGTCCACTGACCAAGGAGCAAATAGAAGTTCCCTTGGGTGGAAAATTATCTCTGTTTTCAGACAATTGGCACAGATTGACAAAGGACAAATGGATTTTGGACATTATAGATCAAGGTTACAGGTTCCATTTTCATACCTTACCAAGAAAACAAGGCATGCCAAACCTACCACAAAACCAGAGGGCAGAGGCTATCAAGCAAATTTCTCTGCTTGCTCAGATCAAAGCAATAGAAAGAGTTCCACAACAAGAACTAGACCAGGGGTTTTACTCAAGACTGTTCCTTGTTCCAAGAAAAGAAGCTCAATGGAGACCAATACTAGATTTGTCCGCATTAAACACTTTTCTCATAGTACCAAAGTTCAAAATGCTGACTCTACAGCAACTCCTTCCCATGCTGGGCAAGGGGTCTTGGCTGATTACTCTGGACCTCAAGGAGGCATACCTGCATGTCCCTATCAGACACAGCTGCAGAAGATACCTCAGATTTCTTGCAGGGCCAGAGCATTATCAATTCTCAGCATTGCCATTTGGCTTATCTACTGCGCCGAGAGTATTCACAAAATGCCTGGCTTCAGTAATTGCTCATTGCAGGCTCCAGGGGATTCAAATTTACCCGTACCTGGACGACTGCCTCATACAAGCGGACGACAAATTGATGTTGACAAAAAACTTGAACTATGTCATACAATTACTTCAGGCTCTGGGATACACAGTCAACTTCCAAAAGTCAAGACTTCAACCATCCCAGCAAATAACCTTCTTAGGAGCCAATCTAGACACAGCCTCTCAAATGGCTTACCTGACAGAAGACAAGCAAGAGAAGTTAACTCATTATTTCAAAGGTTTGGCAAAATTCACCCAGATGACTGCAAGGAGATTCCTACAGGCCCTGGGTTACATGGCATCCTGCATTCTCCTGGTTCCATTAGCAAGACTACACATGAGAAAGCTTCAATGGTACCTAAAAAGCCTATGGTCTCAGCACAGCAACAACTTAGAGGCAACCATACCGCTCATTCCATGCCTACAAAAGGAATTCCTATGGTGGGCCTCGGTAAGCCAGGCAAACACAGGTATGTCATTCAAAAAACCTCAGATAACACAGACCATGACCACAGACGCCTCAGACCTTGGATGGGGGGGCACACATGAAAGGCAGATGTATACAAGGACAATGGCCTCCAAAGGAAACACATCTGCATATAAACCAAAAGGAAATGCTGGCAGTAATGCATGCCATCGAGGCCTTTCAACAACAACTTCAGCAAGGCCATTTATTGATACGGACAGACAACACCACTGTGATGTGTTATATAAACAAGCAAGGGGGCACCCATTCTTACCCCCTTTGCAGACTGACAATGAATCTTTGGGAAAAATCACTGAGACTAAACATACAGTTACAATCCCAGTTTGTTCCAGGCAAAGACAATGTGCTGGCGGACAGCCTAAGCAGGAATTTCATAGATCCACACGAGTGGAGGTTACATCCGAAGATCTTCACACAACTCACCTTGACATGGGGCAGGCCAGAAGTAGACCTATTTGCCTCTCACCTCAACCATCATCTACAAAAATTCTGTTCAAGGACATACCATCCACAAGCTTGGAAAATAGATGCTCTTTCATTCAACTGGAACTTCTTAAAAATCTATGAATTCCCACTTCTGCCACTGATGACCACAGTATTACTAAAGATCAAAGCAGAGAGACCCAAGGGGATCCTAATAGCTCCAGACTGGCCAAGACAACACTGGTACCCACTACTACGCAGCATATGTCACAACAAGAAAAGTGGGCCCTTCCACAATGGCCCCTACTTTTGACTCAACACAACTTCAAAACAGTGCATCCAACCCTTCAGACACTGCAGCTAACAGCCTGGGAGATCCCATGAATAACCTCAATCAATCTCTCGCCAAGGAAGTTCAGCGGATATTAACAGAAGCTCGAAGACCATCCACCAGAAAGGTTTACTTAGCAAAATGGAAGAGATTCAGCATTTGGAATACCAGCAAGGGACATGATGCATCATTATTGAACATCCCACTCATCCTGGAATACTTGGCAGATATGTTACAGAATGGACTCTCATATTCTTCCATAAAGATACATGCTTCAGCTATTTCAGCTAGATATAATACCGATCCGCCTGTGTTTTCACATCCTTTGCTAAGGCAATTCCTCAGGGGAATCAGGAACATTAAGCCACCAAGAAAGGCTCCAGTGCCAGCTTGGGACCTCAACTTTGTCCTAGAAAAACTGACTCTACATCCGTTTGAGCCAGCAGCTTCAGTGGACTTACAATTTCTCTCTTGGAAGACAGCTTTCCTGTTGGCAATTACCTCAGCAAGAAGGGTCTCCGAACTACAGGCCCTAATGGCAATACCACCGTTCATAATCTTTCACAGAGACAGGGTCTCCTTAAGAACCAACCCTACTTTTATGCCAAAGGTGGTATCTAGGGTTTCTTTAAATCAAGCTATTCATCTGCCTGCTTTCTTCCCCAATCCTGAGAACAAAGGGGAAAGACTGTTACATACCTTGGACATTCACAGACAACTTCGCTACTACCTGGACAGAACCAAGACCAGTAGGAAGTCTGATCAGCTTTTTGTAGCTTACGCCCCTGGAGTACAAGGAAAAGCAATTTCAAAACAGACTATTTCAAAATGGATTGGACATTGCATCAGATTTTGTTATTCCTTCCATGGGAAGAATGTTCCAGCCAATGTCAGACCACACTCCACCAGAGCTACAGCCACCTCTACAGCATTCTTAAGAGGGGTGCCTACAAAGGACATTCTAGAAGCTGCTACATGGAGCTCTGTGCATACATTCTCCAAACACTAAAATCTCCCTCTATACTCCAGATCCAGAGCAGGCTTTGCTTCGGCAGTCCTGCAGGGTTTGATTGCCACACCATCTCTTTCCTAGAGCATTCCTCCTCCCCCAGCTAAGCTATGGTATTCTACCCATATGTTATGACTGCAGTTGCATTCTTGAAGGACATAGTACAGTTTTGTACCTACCATAAATGTAGATTTCCGATAGATATGCAACTACAGTCGGATTTTCCCTCCCTCCATACCCCTCTATGCCTTGGGTCCCCTCCTATCCCTGTTTATCTTAGCTGGGGATATCTGTTATGGTGTATCTGTTTATTGCTTACTTATTTGTTTGGAATCCTGTTTTTGTCTTTCAATTTGATTACAGCCTTCCTTGGAGGGCACCTGGCATCTGGGGCATGAAACACTGAAGAAAATGGCGTCGGCTGATGCTTATATACTCCAGCCGCTCTGACGTCGGAGAGAAATGCGACATCAGCCGACGTCGGACCCAGACTTTGGAATCCGGCCGACCGAGGGCTGCCTGAGGCAGGACAACCCATATGTTATGACTGCAGTTGCATATCTATCGGACATCTACATTTATGGTAGGTACAAAACTGTACTTTCCCAATTACAGCTTTCTTCCCCATTGCACTTCCAATGTTTGCAGTTTTCCTGAGGAGAAATTCTTATGGAGTGTACTTGGAGTATATAAGTACCTATGCAGATACTTAAACAAAAATCCTAAATCTTCTATACTTTGTTGCATATTTGGGATCCATACATGTATCCTCCCATTGTTTTTATGATTTGCTTTTTCAGTCTCTCTTCCCAAGCCTTTCTAGCCTCCTCTGATTCCTGTAGTTATCACACTATTTTATATGCCCTACTAATTATCCCTTTTTTAACAGCATCTTCTTCTCTACATTTTACTAAAATGTTCTGGTTTTTCACTTGGGATCCCCCTATTTCTTTCACTTTTGCCTCTTCTTTGCTATCAGTCATTGATAGAGAGGGCAGTCTCAAGCCTGCAGTCTAAGTACATTCTTGGCCTCTTCCCATTAGGTTACCTTTCCCTATATAATTATGTACTCCCAATACCTTGGTTTCTTTGCCAGTTTTCTCCAGAAAATTCTAGCCCCCTCTTGCCTGTTCTGCAGATAAAGACAACTTTTATTGATTACCATACCAGTTCTATCCGTGAATTTCTGAGTTCCTTATTTTCTTTGCCAGTGGTTGGTTTTCGTGTTTCTGTTGAGACCGTCTGATAATGGCAATAAAAACAGAATACTTTATTTCATAAGTAAAGATGATGTTTTCTGAAAGCATTTACTGAACAGCTGCAGGGTTCTTACCAGCCATTGTTTTCTTCTCACCTTTTGTGTTTAATTTTCTTTCAGGTTTTCTAAATTTCTTCTTTGCTGGTTTCTAGCAGTGCACTTATTAGTCAGTAATTACTCACAAAGACTGATTCACTGGCTGTCTTTTCTTAGCTTCTGTTTTCACACTGAGAGAGCTGAAATTAAGCTGTTAGCCAATGTGTAAGCCATCTTGGAAGTCCAGGAATTTGCATATGTTGACCAAATGTGTCCCCTCTCATAGTTTCAGATACTGAGGGATCAGTATCCTTAGGATCACCAGCTGTGGATGTCTCTTTTTTATAGATAACCATTATAACATGGATTCTGTAAATGGCAGGCGAAAAATCTGTCAGCCACATCAGATACTGGGATTTTCTGGGCCTACCAAAACACAAACCTTATATACATTCCTTTTGGTCTAGAAGCCCTAGATAATGCATTTTACATTGCCTTGTTAGAGTCTGACACACAGGAAGTCAGAATATTAGGGTTAGCAATTCCCCCAAACACCTGTTTAAGAACCAGGTTGCTAATCCAGAGTTGGTGTCTTAGTTGCAGTAAGGTATCTGATGTGCCTGCATTGATTAACTCCATTCCTAATGATGGAGAGCAAAAGTATGTGGCTGTTGGAGCCTTTAACTGCTGGTCTCTTGTGCTAAAATTTAAAGTCACTCCATAGTCACTCCATAGTCGACTAAGACCGAAGACAGCCAGATAGAAATAAGGATCTAAAAAGACAGATGCGTTCTCCTTGCCAAGTTTCAGACACTTCAAGAATGTGGGTATGATACAGTGGATGCATCTTCCAGGGCAGCTGCTGAGAGGTCAGCGATTATGAGATATGTCTTTTGTGGACTTGGCCTTTGCCAGAACATGTGAAAGTAAAGCTGCTTGATGCTCCACTGGGTATGAAGCTGGGAAAAGAAGTTGTTTAAAAAAAAATGGAAAAGAGGGGAAACATGAATTTGGTTAAGGACCTTTTTTTCTTTCCTCTTCTCCACCATGGCATTTCAGACTCTAACTCAGTCAAGGCTATCTCTTTTCTACCAAGTATGAAAAAACCAGGTCACATGAGGTGAAAGGCTGCTACAGAAGAAAATGGCAAGAGGAGAAACTCTGGGGTGTTTTTGGGGAGTGACACTCGTAAGGAGCATCCGTGACTCAAAAGAACTTGACCCTCTTTCCTTCCTCAAAACACAAATCTCCTTCACCTTTCTTCCTCCCTCTTCCCACCTCCTTGCAAGGGTAGAAGGCAGACCGATAATTTTTGAAGCAGTGGGAGGTTGTCACACAGGACCTGTAGGTCCTGCAGATATTAAAGTAGTGTTACAGGTTGCATTTTCTGAGCAAACCAAAAATTATTAGCATTCTACCAACTCCCAAAGACGAACTGCACAAATTGCCACAGCTGATAGAAAGTCATTTGTCTCAGGAAGCCATAGAGAATGTTCCAGAAAAAGGAAAGGGATTTTGGTTTTATTTTAGACTTACTCTGTTCAAGAAAAGAAGGAACTAGGAGGCCCATTTTGGATTTTTCCATATTGAATGAATTTGTAAGAGTTCCAAAGTTACGTTTGAAATACTGAACTAGCGGAGCCTAGTGCTAGGCTCCTTCCATGGGCTTACATGTCATCTTATGGACTCAAGTATACCGGTCTTCAAATTGCCGTAACTTGGGTGGACAACCAGATCCTCTGATTTTGAAGCTGAATGCTTCCATTACGAGGTAGTCACTTTGCCCTTTAGCTTGTCTGCTCCACCCAGAGACGTTACATAGGGTCTCTTGCCACCATTTTTTTTCTAGGACAAAAATGTGTTCATATTTACCCGTAACTGGATGATTACCTCATCTAGGCAACTTCCCTGAAAGTGATTTAAGAGGCGGTATAAATTGCTGTCAACTATTTCCAGTCCCTGGATAATCTTTCTCATTGACAAATTAAGCCTTTTTCCAGGGTTACTTAAAGAAAAAGAGAAACGGAAATCATTCCTCCCAGAGGGCAAGATCTTTCTTCTGTTGCAGTACTTCTGGAGGGTTTTCAACTTGAATTAGATTGTTGCCAGGGAGTTCTTTAGAATTGTGGTGTACATAGTCTTTTGTACAGTAGACAGCAAGTAAGGAAATTGCAGTAGTACCAGAGAAACATTTGGTGCCAGTATACTCCAGTCTGTGGAGTGTCCTAGCTTCTTGCTTCTGTGCATCACAAAAAAAAAATTCTTATAGTGGATAAGTGTATGCCTCAGATTTAGCCTAATGAGCCCATATGGTGGGATATGTGGGTTCAAGGGACTTAGAAAAGTTTATTCAAAAAGAAGCATGTCAACATAAAATAAGTAGTGGCAGGAATTTTAGCTGTCAGTCTTCAAACCTATTAGGCAGCAGAGAATATTGCAAATCTAGACAGACAGTAGCATAGGAATGTGGTATGTCAACAAATGAGGGGTATTACAGTTTTACCTGTTATGCAAACTAGCAGTGGAAACATGGCATGTGGCCTAGGACTTGAGCTTGACCCTCTGGTTGCTGTACAGTCCCATCTTGGGAGTGCATACTTTGAGATGTGCTGAGCAGAACTGAAATGGATCCCTACTAATGGATAGCAAACAGGAAAATGTTCTTTAACGTAGTCCATAAGTGGAGTTTGCCTGAAGTAGATCTTTTTGCTTTTGTAGAAAACCGGCAGTTGGACATGTACTGCACTAATATATCAGCAGCACAGGCATAAGCAGTAGATGCCGTCTCCATCACCTGGGCAGGTCCATTTCTGCATGCTTTCCTTCCAATACCCCTGAGCACCAAGGCTGTTAAAGACGATAAGGGGAGACATGTCAGCAGTGCTACTAATAACATATTTTTAGCCAAAGTGACATTGGCTAACTTTCCTTCCGAGTGTGCTAAGGGAAAAACTGGTCCTGTTGCTTTAGGGTGTGGACCTGTTGACCCAGGACAAGAGGTGTTTAATTCATCTCAGTTTGAAGATATCAGGGCTGATGATTTAGGACTCTTCCTTTTGAATCTCTCATTTTTGTGGATGTGTTTGAGGGAGGCCAGGAAAAGCAAAACAAGGAGATCATATTAAATGGAGTGGGAAGGGTTCTTCCGTTGATGCCGTATCATAGTACTGGACCTTAATTCAGCACATATTTCTGTGGTTCTCACTCCATAGTCTGTATAAAACAGGCCTTTTATGACATACCTTTGTAAAGGTGCATGTTTCAGATATATTGGCATGCCTGCCAGTGGTCACTCTTTGTTTTCCCATTTTCCTTGTTAACAGTTCTTTATGCGAGTCCTGCATTTCGGGCCACCCAAGGCACTTCTCCACAATGGGACTTAACTTTGTATTAGGACCCCCCCCCCCCGAACCAGTTGCTTCTGCCCCCATCAAATGTTTGTCTTGGAAGACTGTTTTGCTTGTGGATTTGATCTCTCCTAGACATATTTCGGAAATGTAGCTCCACCTTCATGTGGAGCCCTTCTTAATCTTTTATAAAGTCATCTCTGTAAACTAACTCATCCTTCACCCCTGAGGTAGTGACACAGCTGTTTTTGAACTACACTATCCACCTCTTGTAATTTTTCCATCATAATAAAATAAAGGAGAGAGGATCTTACATTCTCTGGATATTCATGGACAACTGAGATTTTACTTAAAAAGACCAAAGCACTCAGTGAGCTCTGACCATATTTTTATTCCATATTTCACTTAAGGGCAAGGCTGGATTACTGATCAGCGAGTAAACTATTTCTAAATGGCTAGTGGATTACATTAGCTTCTGGTGTATGCACAGCATGGTAAGACAGTCCCAGACTAAGAGCCCATTCTACCATGGCTACTGTAGCTAGTAGCACTGCTTTCCTGAATGGGGTAAGAACCAAAGCCATCTGGAAGCAACTACTTAATCTTCAGTGCACACCTTGGCAAAATACTGCAACTTAAGTAGTATTTCCTGCATCAGGGTAGATTTTGTCTCGGGCACTCTCTGCAGGTGCTTTTGCCCCCTGTGCCTTTGAGCCAGACACCGTCTGGTCCATTAGTCCTGGGAGTCTTCATAAGAGTTAGTACTACAGCAGTGAATTAAAATGAACATGGCACAGTTGTTTAGGAGCTTACTGTAATTGTAGATGTTGGAGTATGTTAACTATTGCGGTACTGTTGCCCTCCCTATTTCAGTGGGATGTGCTTGAAGTGACTAGCCTTTTCCATTTTTTTCTCCCTACCATCTCATCAGGCACCAACCTTTTCATTGTACAGCAGCAGCCTAAAGAACCAGTTTTAGGGATCCTCTGTTTGGGGTACTCATTGTGGGAATGAGTCATCCCAGGGTTGGTTGTGTTGTGGCACCAAGTTGCTAAACTTCACCTGCCAGGGCTAGCAAAATCTAAAGATGGTGCCAGCTGATGTCTTCTCAGATCACCAGTAGCTGATGCCCATGTGGAGGGACTTCAGCAAGCTTGCTGGGGGGGGGGGACCTCTGTAAGACGGGCTGGTAGTTGTTGGGCTTCTGCAGGCAGGAATCCCAGCAGTCAGTACTGCAAGTAAATTATAGTCTTAACATGTACATTTATGGTAAGCTCCGAATACAACTGTACTTTGTCTATGTTGAATGGCATACGCACACTGCTCTGAAGTTTAAGATGCAAGTTTTCTTTTGTGAGACGCTGGGTTTGGCTGTCTGAAAACAGTGCTGAAGCAAGCAGCCAAAGATTAAAAACTGAACTGTAATTGTAAGATTATTTGCACATATTGTGAATATTACACCGGAATTTTGCTTTGCAAGTGTACAGGAAATATTTGTCTTTGGAAAGGGGAGGAGGGGTGACTTACAGATTGACCATGCTTTGTTGAAGAAGGATGCTCTATAAATAAGTTGCATCTTGATGGATTGTCTGTCTCAGCATCATTTGCTTGGCTCTTAATGATGATTAGACTGTGAAAATTTTAACAATTGTCCCTTTTTACATTGTAGCTGTACCAGCAAGGACGCTTGTGTCAACTTGGGAGTGAATTCTGTGATCTTGATGTTTTTGCTAAGGTGTTACGAGCTTCAGACAAAAGGTAAGATATTCTGGTTCATTGTGAGTTTGAGCATGACTGCAGATTTCTTTGGTTTCTGATTTTCAAGGAATGCTAGCTGTTTGTACTGTGCCATTCAAATGCTCAGCATACATCTAGGGAAAGTGCAAGAAATATGGATTGCATAAAAAGAAAGCAATAAATGTAGAGATTTTTTGACCATTTTCTGCACCATTTGCTGGGATGGCTGCTTTTTTGTGCTAATAGAAATTAAAATGAGAAAGTTAAGAGATTTCTTGACTAGGACTTCTGGGCTCCATTACTTCAGCTTTCTATTTTATAGATCCCTTTTGCTGTGTTAAGACATAAGATTACTTCAGGATTCAGGCCACCTAATATAATCTGGTTGTCCATACTTTGCTTCACCAGTGGTACTGTCCTGGTATCTCTACCTCCATTAAAGTGTCAGCTGTTTGGTTTTGTGCTGTCGCCTGCTATCTTTTCAAACATTTATATTTTTCCTTTAAATGCCTTGTCAGATCTAGTTTTTGCTGTTCTAACCCAGACTTTTGTTTTCCTAAATATTAGGCTATCAGACATCAGACATTGGGACACCTATCCAAACCCCAGTGACATCAGACCGTAAGATGTCAGGATACGGGATGCGGCATTTCCCATAAATGGGTTGCCGTGCAGAATTTGCTGTGGTGTCCTACATTGTACAGGCATATGCAATGGTTGTAGGTCAATTTAATCCTTTATTTCTGACCACCTGCCCTATTCTTATCTTAGTAGCAGGTGCTGTAGGTAACTTGCTCCTTTTGATGACCTTACTGCTGTCTGAATGGCATCCACTGCAGCATTTATCTTTTATTCTTCACCAATTTAAACAGGTGAAAGCTCCAACTTAGCCTTCTGGTGAGAAAGGTATAACTTCACAGCCTGTCCTTCTGAAAAACTTTTTATAAAGAAGGTGAGTCCCTGGAAAACTGTGTCCTTAACCTGTGAACTGGTTCCATATCTATGCAAATGTGTCCACATATTTACTGCTGTCTCCCTTGTGTTGTTTCTAGTAATGTTGGACACATTCATGGATTTAATGGTGCTTCGTTGTAGCCGGTAACTTGTTTTTATTATTCCCTTTCTGCTTCATTGTTTCTGACGATCACTGTCTAACACTAGTTCAACCAACCTCTCCAACTTCCCCCAGACTTTCTCTGCTCTAATGCTGTTACTGATGGGCTGACATAAAACCTAAGGACATCTTGTGGGCTGTGTCTTTGACTGCTTTCACCAAGCCCATTGATAACCCCCATCCCCTGAGTTTGTCCGTTTCATCTGAGGGCTGTCTTCTCTGTGTGGACCACGCCTTCCTGCAGAGAATGTCTAGATGACCCCCCCCCCCCCATGGGCAAGCCCATCCCCTCCCTGACAGCACCACAGATGTCTGCTCTGCTTATTAAACCTAGGATGCCTGGTATTTAGAACTTTTTCTGTGTATGCTATGACACTGCCTTTGGCCAGATCAGCTGTTGTAACAGAGGACAGAGGCAAACATCTCTTGTCTTCCCCAGGTCTCTTTCCTCTCTCAGTACAATCTTTCAAGTAAGGCAGCTTGAAGGTAATTAAGGCTCTTCAGACAGCGAGGAACATGGGAGACTCAAAGCTCCACTGTTTGTGGTGTTCTGAGTAAACTGCTTCATGGGACTTCGATGCTGTGAGCATTGTGACAGGGAGAGTGTTTTGATGTAGCTTCACTCTTGGTTGGTGTCACATGCTTTACATTAAGATGATTTTTCAGGACATGTGGTTTAGGGCGCATTTACTGTTTGATTTGAAAAAATGGCAGTCTCCCAATTTACGAAAGAAAAGTGACAAAATTCCACCTGCATCATTATTATTCGCATACTCCACAGAATGTATTCACAGTCCTGATGGAGCCATTTGAAACCTTGGTTTTACCATCCTTTATAGTACTAGCCAAAATGGCATTAGTTTATTTCTCAGGGTCTAGGTTTCTGGAACAGATTTTATTCATCCCCTTATCAGTAACAGTGCAGGGGAAGAGCCCTCTTTTATGGGTGTCCACAGCAGTGCTGACTTTCCTATCCTAATTACATTCCTGTATGGGAAGTGTTCAGAAGAGATTCTTCCTGTATTGGGAATTAAGGTATTCTCTCTTGCGCTTAGGTCATTTTATAAGGGAGGTAGAAAAACATGCTTTGTGTTTTTGTTTGTTCCCACTGCTCCCATCCCTTTTCTGTATCAAGTGTGCATCCCATCCAGGAGATTGCTGTCGTGGTAGAGATAACCAACTGTTAGAACAAGTAAACATTCAGCCCAACTTGAGCTACTGAAGTAGTGCCAAATAGCACTTGGTGGTTCTGTTTAATCCCCAGCATGTGTGGGGACATTGTGCCTTTAGTGTATGCAAGTAACTTTAAACCTTGTTATTAAATACGTTCTGCATATTACTGTTCAGCCTGTCCTGTCTGTTTTGTATGGGGACCTGTTTGAGTTCTATTTGGAACTTATAGATGCTTAACTAGATGTTAAAATCGGGAAGTGTGGAGGTGCCTTTACATTTCTTAGCAGTTGGTCATTTCCAATTCAGAACCCTCGCTTTTGGCTTGTAGGGCAACCATAAACTTCATAAAGTAAATGGTAGTGACAGTGGTGACACACTTGCAGTGTTCTTTATTAAGACGTTCCTCTTTGTTATGACTACATCCTTGTGACATGATACCACCACTGTCTGATACCAAGCCATGAATTAACATGCTCTACTTCTTAATTTTTTTTCAAATGTTTTTAGTTTCTAATACTGTGATGACAGTGGACCCAATTCCTTAGTCAAGGTACTTAATGTTAGAGTTCATTAAGTTAGATTTCTTTCATTCTTTGATAGTAACTAAGAGTGCTCTTCTCAGCACATTCACTGTACCCAGAATTACCTTCTCTTGCACTTCGTATGGAGTTACATGTATTGAAAACATACTTAAGTACAGTTCCAAATATTTTTTTTATAAGTCTTTTTGCTCCTACTTCAGTTTGAACTGTCTTGGTATCTTTCTTCTACATTGCTGTTATTTTTGCTTGCAAATCCTGGCATTTTTATTACTGTGTCTCCGTATGCAAGACTGTAATCACTGGGTATAGCTATTTTAATTAACACAACTTTGTCCTTTTTTTTTTTTTTTTCTTGTACTACTATAGCTGATTTTCTTGTATCTTATTTCAACTGTTGATAGTGGGCGATTCCAGCTGATCTGAACTTCATTGTTGATAATACTTGTAGTTCATGTTTCCAGGTTTCTATATTGTAGTGTTTGTCCAATCCTCAGTGTAGCAGTCTTGCTACACCATGCTGTTCAGTGTACAAACTATGGCCATGAGTGTATCACATCTAGCAAAAACATGTGCAGCTGTTTCCAGTTCTGTCGTACAGAACATGTATTTGTCTGTTTCTACCACTTTTTCTATAGATTTTTCTGAAGCAATGTGTATATAGCCCATTGTCTTGGACACCATTATTGGCTTTTCATCTTTTGGTTTAAATTCACTTCTCTAATCATTCTTGTGGCAAATCTTGGTCAGCATGTTCTAGAGGTTTTCTAAATTAGCCACTGTATTTGTGGACTTTTGAATTTTGTTTTCTTCTCGCCTTTTTTTAATTTATTCTTTTGTTTTTTGGAACTTTCAGTTTTTTTGTCCACTTCTGGTTTCTGAAATGCTTTTGCGAAACTAAGCAGATATGTCATCTTGGACATCTCTTCATGCTTTGGAACATTCGCTATGTTTGGATGTGATGACATTAGCAAATGTATATGTAGTCCCACAACTCAGACCTGTGCATGTAGTCAGTTTCCAGGAAGCCTGTACCTCTTTTAGAGCAAGGGATGTATAATCTTGGTATATGTATGTATATGTATATGTGTGTGTATATATATATATATATATATATATATATATATATATATATATATATAATATATATATAATATATATATATATATAATATATAATATATATATATATATATATATATATATATATATATATATATATATATATATAATATATATAATGTATCTGTGTGTGTGTGTATCTATATATAAATATGTATATGTGTATGTATGTATATGTATATATATATATATATATATATATATATATATATATACACACACACACACACACACACACACACACACACACACACACATATACCTATACCGTATTTCCCTGAAAATAAGACCAGGTCTTGTACTCTTTCCCGCGCCGAAATATGGATTAGGGCTTATTATCAGGGGATGCCTTATTTGCCCGCAGCATACAACAAATCTACCTTTATTCATTTATTCATGTATAAAAATCGACATTTATTAATGCACACAAATCAATATTTGTTCATGTACTCAAATTGACATTTATTTCTTACTTTTCTGTTATTGGACAACAGTTCTAAGTAATACGTTAACAGTTGTGTGAGAATTCTACATAAACAGTGCAACAAACATTTCAACTTCAGAATATGTGCACCTTGGCTTTCACAGCTATTCAAATAGTCATGTAAACTTTTTCTGGAACATTGTCATAAGTGTCCAACTCCCGAATTTAGGCCTGAATTTCTTGTGACTCCATTTCCTGTAGAACCATTGGCCCCAATCTGTCATGCCTAGCAATAGAGCTCTCCTTAAATGAGCACTTCTTGTCCAAGTAGCCTGCTCATAGTGCATTGGCAACACAGCTGTCTGTGATTTTATCCCATGAATTTTTCTCCCAAGTCACGTCCTCATGTAGGCTAGACTTCACAAAGTTTCCATGCTGATTTCTCTCCATTCTATTTTCAGTGTAGTCCTTGAGTTCCATGCGTAAATGGTCCTTGAATGGTTTGTTTATTGCAATATCAAGAGTCTGGAGATAGGGAGTCATTCCTGCTGTCATTTCTTTAGAGCGGTGAGTGCAAGCTGAATCCTAGACTAGCGGTCCTCTTTAGCCACCTCGCAAAACAAGTGGCAGCATTACATGGACCTACTTCCTTATAGCTGCTTGTGTGCACCAGGCTTTTTCAGTTTCAAGAATGTAAATGCCTGAAACACGTTCAGTATTATCTTTCCTGCCCTTACTAATGATTAGAGGTGGTATTTTCTTTCCATCTAGATGAGTTGCCAAAATACAGGTAAATACGTGCACTCTCGTAACCAGTGGAGGGAATGTAGATTGATGAGGCACCCCTCTGATCAATTGTTGTTTGAGATCCTTGGCCCATAAACACTGCAGTTTCATCCATAGCAGTCATGTTGGAGAGTTGGTTTTAGAAAAGTCAAAACCATCAACAAATGACTTGAACGCAAGTGCACGTTTAATAACTTAAGTATCTTCCAGCTTGTACAGTGTTGTTGATCTTCTTAGAGACCGTTCA
>NC_056747.1:835561945-835765990 GCF_019279795.1 Protopterus annectens
GTCAATTTTCATTTTTTAGGTATTGCTTTTTTGGTAGGCAGTAACAAAGCCTTATGTAGGCATTTCAGATGATCTATCCCAGCTTGGTTACAATAATTTTTCCCTAATATTTCTGAGAAAATACTGTGCAGGCAATTTATAAAATCTGCTAACTTATTACATTCCCAAAAACATGGTCACCTTTACTTCTAGTTTCCCATCACATTTCCAGCATTTGCTGTTTACTTGAGGAAAAATCTTCCGAAATCTGCTTGGTGTATAAAAATGCATATGAAAACACTTCATGCAAAAATCCTGAACCATCTGGATTTTGTAACTTATGTGGGAGGCATACATATGTCCTCCTACTATTGCCTTTCCAGTGTTTTCCAACTTCACCTGATTGATTCTGTCATCAAACAGTATTTTATATGCTCTATTAATGATCCTTTTAACAGCAGTTTTTGTTTTTGGCTCAACTGCAAAGTGAACCAGAGTTGGTCTTTTCACTTAGCAGTGTTCTGTCCTGTTCTACTTGCTTTTGTACTCTGAGTTCCCAATAAGGAAACTGTAGCCTACAGGACAAACTTCTGTTTGGCCTTCTTATTTGCTCCCATTACTTTGGTTTGTTTGTTTTGCTAATTTTCTCCAGTAAATTCCACCTCCATTTTCTGTTTTCTATACCCTTTATTTATCCCTATTGGTAAAATCTTTCACCTTTTCTACATTGGCTTAGTTTTTAGAATACTTTATGCTACCGTACAAGTACAGTAATCTGGTGGTGGTGGTTTTCCGTAAGAACTTGTATCCAAAATCCTTTTGTTTTCTTGTTTCTAGTATGCCCCCCCACCCCCCCCCGGTCCATCATAATTTCTTTTCACTTTGTTTTATAACCTTCTGCCCGAGTTATGTATATGAACTTTAACTGCATAGATCCTAATGTATCCCTTCAAATCATGTAATCCTAAACCACTGTGTTCTATGGGGATAATCAGTTTATTCCTCATAACTGTTGTCTTCCTCTTCCAGAAAAATTCCTTCTTGTCTATTAGTTATTGACAACTTCACTTTAGTTGATATAAAAACTATATGGTTTATAAAACTAAAGGAACTAAATACGTTTTCATTGTTTCTTATCGATAATCAAAAATTTCCATCTTCGTAGCTTTAGTTTTATCTATAATTTAGCTTCTTTTCGGATATCCTTAGTTGTCAAAATAGAATAATTTTTTTAATCAATACACCGAAGTACTTCACCTTATGTCCTCATAGGTGTAGGTATTGCTGAACCAGTTCATGTGTGGGTACATGGTTTATCACTATAGGGTTTGTTTTATGTTCATTCATTTTATATCACGAAAAGATTTGAAGCCGTCTCAAAATGTTTTGCAAGACTGAAATGTCCTTTTCTGTATTCAAGTACAAAAGAAGTATCGTCTGAAAATAAAGTTAACTATTTGATGTTGTCCTCTTTATTCTCCCTCACTGATGGGTTATGGATCCAATTCTCGGAACTGACACTGCCACATTTTTCAGGCTTCAGATCCTAATCTCGAGCTCCTCCCTCTTTCCATAATGCAACACAGGACCTCCAAGTCCTCAGATCTTATTTGCCACCTAAGAAGCAAGATGGAAAGATTCTTTGTTCTCGAGCTTTCGTGTAGCTTATTCTTTCTAATTTCTCTAAATTTCTAGGCTAACCTTCCTTTATCCATTTTTATTGATTGGTCTTTTTTAGTTTCAGCTAGTTCATTGCTTGTTGCTTGTTATTTAGCTCTGTTGCAGCTTACAGTCTCATGGCATGCCTTTTCTTGTGTATTTTCACTACATGATAAAGTGTGAGAATCTTTGTTTTGTAAATTCTTTGGTCTGTTAGACTCAGCCAGTCGGGAGATTACTTGTCTATGTTTATAGTATCAGTGGTTTTTACCCATATCCATTCCATGTTTTCACTATGTGTTGGTAGTTTCTGTTAACAGTGGAGCGTTCCTGCCGCCACACTTACGTAGTCTGCTTTTATTTGCCTGCAAAGGTTTTTATACTTTACAGATACTGGAATTGTATGTTGTATACATCTCCTTTTTAAAAGAAGTTGAAAGAGTGCAGAATTTTTCCCACTCTTGGTGGGTGTAACCGCTCCCTTTTTAAAACATACAATCTGAGCATCTTTAGATATTGCTCTTGCAGGTTAAGACACTTGTTAGAGTATCCTTTTTCACAAGTACAAATGTCTGTTTTTATGATTTGCCTCAAAGTTGTCGGGAAGCCACAATTTTTTTTGTGCAATAATCAGATCATTATGAGGAGATGAACATCTGTGCTTTTTTGCAAGTCTCTGCACAGTTGATGGTTACGTTGCCAAGTCCAAGGTTGGAGGTATCCAAGTTTAAGGCAGGCTAGATTCTTTCGCATAAGTCCGACCACAATATGCAGAGTGATTATAACAGCTTATTATCTCCCCTTTTAAAAGAAAAAACAAAAAAAGTGAGGTCACGGGTCAGAGGTCTTGAATTCGTTACCTTATGCATGGCCTTGGTTTCCTGTGCTACTTTCGGGGAGGTGTGCAAGTAGACTAGAATAACGTACAGTTGTTTTCTGAATTTTTGTCTTTCAGGAGCTGTACGCTTACCCAAATCCTGTTATTCTGGCAGTCTTTCGCGTTTGAGGCGAGCACTATGAGTTTGAAAGGTATGAGTCTTGGTCCATATTGAATGCATATATATTAAATGTTCCCACTTTCAGTTGCAGGACATTGCAAGTGGATGGGAGGACCTTACTTGTCATACATCTTATTTTGTTTGTCTGTCGGAGCTGCTGGTTTTGGGTACTTGGTTTTCTACTTTAGAACCCTTTGTTTCTTACCGTTTCTTCCTGTTCTTTTGGGGTTAACTCCCTGTAGAGAGAGTAACAGCAATGACTAGCAAGCGTCTCTGATCCAGTCCTTTGGATTTGAGGTCACTAGAAACTCTGTTGGATCCCAGGATTCTATGCCTTCTCGTATCCGACAGTTTGGTCCTGGGGTGTTTTCCCCCTTTATCATTGGATCCTGGATGTTCATCGTGTTTCACTGCTGCAGTCATTACTCTTGGGTTATCCTGCTGGCAGGCTACCGTCAGTCGGCCAGAATTCCAAAGTCTAGGTCCGGCATCGGTTGCTGTCACCACTTCCCTGATATCAGTGCGCCAGGGGTATAAAAGATGCAGCCGACGCCATTTTCTTCAGTCTTTCTTGCCGCACGGTGCCCGAAGCAAAAGCAGTTCGCCGGTCGGCTGACTCCTGAGATTTTCGAATCCGAATTTCAGAACCGAAGTCTTCATTAAAGCTAAGTACCCCGTTGGGGAAACTTTTTTCTTGCTCCAGACCGATGTCAGAAAAAGTTAACAGTTGTATTTCTTGTGGGAAGCAAATACCTCATAAGGATTTTCACTCTTACTGTATTCCTTGTAAAAAGCAAGAGCAAAACGCCAACTGGATCCACGGAACAGTTCCTTTTATTAATACAACACTACTGAGCGCAAAAAAACTCTTTCACCCACTACCTCCGAGGGTTTCATCAGAGTTAATTAAAAGACTGGAGCAGTTACTTCTTATACACTACTATTAAAACACATAAGCCAATCACATCTTCCTACATCTTCTTCAATTTGCATTTATCAATTTACTCAATTAATTGAGTAATAAATTAGTCTACCTACCCCTTACATACATCACCAAACTTTTTATGTAGACTATGCTATTCATATTTAAGTAAACATGCAAAATTATAATATGAATGTAAACATCTTAATATGCCATGTGCAAATATGCATAGAAATAGGATATACAAGTAAAATTTTATGTGCAAAAACATTAAAAATATATTAAAATATGTTAAAAAGTTATTTTAAAAAATTTTTAAACAAATAGTTATGATGTACAAAAAAGCAATTTGTCTATGTATCTCAAAATATCACAAAACTATATAGATAAAAAATTCCTTTAAAAACATGTATTCTAATAAATGAGAAAAATTATTACTATGGATATATAACATTTATATAGGTGAATGTAAATCAAATATATATACAAAATCCTTAGCAGTTTCATACATGCATACTTAGAATATATCTACATGTAGGTTAAAGCATCTAAAAAACCTACATAATATATGATTTCATTTTTAAATAACTTGCAATAGATATATGTTCATTTAATCCTGGTTGTATACATGCATTTAGCCTCAACTGCCATAGGCATTCTTTTGTCTCCAACAATGTGTTCAAATCCCCTTCATTATTACAATTTATGTCTGGTACTCTATCTATAACAAAAAATAAAAACTTCTTAAAACATTTACATTTTGTACTGTGTATATATAGGGAACTAGTAACCTTCCTATTTTTGATGTCTCTATTGTGCTCTACAATTCTTTCCCTGAGTTTCCTTTTAGTTTTCCCTATGTAAAATGAGGAACATGACATGCATGTAGCTAAATATACAACTAATTTAGTGTTACAAATTACATTTCTTGGACATCTTAGTGTCCTATTGTAACCTTGCAGTATGACATATGGCCCGTCATTGATAAATCGACAACTTTTACAAAAGCCACACTTTCTCATTATGGAATTCTTGAATAAACTTTGACTTTCAAAATAGTTTTTCAAGTTCCTTCCTCTACTGAATACTATAGATGGCACATTCCCTATGTACTGTAAAATATCTGCTTGGTTAATAAAAACCTTTTCATAACATTCTTTGATAGTATTCGTAAAGTGGTTAATGTTGTTACTATAGGGGACTAAAAAAGCCCCTATCTTACCATCTTTGTTATATATGTTATCGTTTTTATTGAGGGTACCATGTATCAATAATGGCTTAAAAGTTTCTTTCCTTTTATTACTCACTTCGTACCTCAACCTTTCAACTAAATTTTTTGGGTATCCTCTTTCTAAAAACATGTTTCCCAGTTTTAATAACTCATTGGTAAATTCTAAGTCGTCACTTATTATTCTCAATAACCTTACCATTTGCCCTTTTACTAAATTTCTTTTTTGAAAATAAGGGTGACAGCTATCGAAATGTAAATAAGAGTTCGAAAAGGTTTTTTTACGGTGTATTGTAGAATTTAAATTGTCATCACCCTTGTAAATTTTCAAATCCAGATATTCACAACTCTCTTCTTCCATTTTATATGTGAATTTTAAAAATGTAGTGCTATCTTCCAAGTAATCCACAAAATCCTTGAATTCCTCTCTATTTCCTTTCCAAAATATTAATATATCATCAAGGAACCTCAAATATAAAACTATTTTAGACCAGTACAAACTTCCAAATATTTTTAGCTAACACCAGATTTGTATATACTGCATTGTTGATAGTATTCTCCTTCATGCTGGAAAAAAATGTTTTTCAATACCAGTTCCATCAAATCAACAAGAAGTTTTCGTTTAACTGTGTGAAAATTACCAAACACCTCCAAACTGTTCTCAAATAGTTCTAAACCCTCTGTCAAAGGGATTACCGAGAATAAGTTCACAATGTCTATTGTCACTAATTGAACTTCCTTCAAATCTTCATTTCTAAATTTGTGAAGCAATTCTAGGCAGTGCCATGAGTCCTTTAGGATGTGCTTAATACTAGCTACTATTTCCTTACAGTTTATATCCACATAATGAGCTATAGCCTCCATTTTAGATTGCTTTGCAGAGACTATAGGCCTGAAAGGGGGGTTAGAAACATTTTTGTGTATTTTGGGTATACCAAAAATTGATGGCGTCAAAGGATGTTCAACCAAAAGGTACTCATATTCTGCCTTAGTAATAAATCCTTCCAGCAATAAATCATATAATTGCCAATCAACTTTTGTGTATGCCTTAGTTATGTCATACCTAGCTACTCTCTTGTAGGTGGTCTCATCACTTAACATAATACTCATACTATTGTTATAATCCAGTTTAGTCATCAGGACCACCCCTCCCCCTTTGACTGGTTTCATGATTCTCATTTTGTCCGACATACTCAACTCATTTAGGCAAAACCTTTCTGCTTCAGTTAAATTGTCCTTACAGAAGTTCCTTTCCTTCCACATTGTTGGTTTACTGTATTCCTTGCCTAGGCCCTGATCGCAACGTTGCTATTTGTCAACGTTGTGCTAGATTTAACCAACGCACTATCAAGCGTCAGTTCGATTTTGCATTTCATTACTTTGGCCAAAGATTTAATTATATAATGCCATCGGATCAGCCGACAACCAGAGTTTACAAAAAACGCAAGGACAAGGAAAAGGATAGGCATCCGAGGTCCAAAACCGACTATGAAGCCTCTACTAGGCCAGTCACCGGTTCTCAGTGAGGTGCTTTCGCAGCCCCTGGCACCTGGAGCCACAGGCCGCTTCCGACTCCCACGTGGAGCCGACTGGGCCTCTGGATACTCAAGGTATTGAACACTCGGAAATCATTCCCTCAGATGGGTCCGGAGCCGCTGAGCAGGCATCGGCTTCTGAGGGTGTCTTCAGACCTATACAACTATATATTAAGCCATCTTCAGCTTCAAAGACTAAAGCAGCACTAAAGACAAAGAAACAAGTACGGCATTCTCCTACTTAGACTTCCATGCCTAAAAAACAGATGCTCAAAATGGTCGAAGACCTAATTACTTTGATCAGGAGCTCCCATCCCCCTCCTGATAAGAGGCCTAGGCAAGAGACAGAGTATGATTCTTCTGATCAGGTTTCTATTTCCTCTGATTCCTCTTCTGAACAGGATTACTGAGGATTATTCTTTTGGGGAAACCCTGCATACCATGAGGGAACATTTCAACTGGGAGAGCCAAGATTATTCTGAATCTAAAAAAAGTCTCAGAGACTTCCTGCTACTTCCTCAGCACAGACCCCTTGCTATTCCACCTGTTCTAGACATTGTAGATGATGTATTTTCAGAGTCCAGCCTGTCCCCAGACTCTTTTCCCCCTGCACCTGCTAAGCCAGACAGATACTACAGGGTCCCGGATTCTCATACATTCCTATATAAAAAACCCTCTGCTGACCCATAAACTATATCTCAGGGTCCCAAGGGGGTTAAAGCTTCCACTGCAAAAAACCCTGTCCCCTCTGATAGGGATTCCAGGGCTCTAGTTAGATGGGGAAAAAAAGTCTACACTTCTGCTACCCTAGCTGTAAGGGCTTTAAATTGTCAGTTTCATATGCTTAAATATCAGCAATATTTAATGTCACTGCTTAAACAGAAAATGTTGACAAATACTGAATGTTCAGAGAACAAGGAATTGCAGGATTTATTGCATATAACTGAACAAGTGGGAAAGCATACTTTGCAATGTCGTTATGATTCACTGGAGGCCTCTTGCAGGGCCGCTGTTACAGGTTCTGTTATTAGAAGGCATGCTTGGTTAAAGGAACAGACTCTGCCTGATCATGTTAAAGCAAAATTATTAGATGCACCATTACAGCGTGATACTTTGTTTGCAACTAAAGCAGAAGAGGTGTTGAAAAAAATGGAAGATAAAGCAAAATCCATGCAGACAATCAAGGATTTCCTACAGGTACAGCCACCCAGGTTTAGCAGGAACTGGCCTTCCAAAAATTGGTCCTTTCCGGTGTCAGACCACAAAAAGGCAGATACAGGCATTGCAGAGGCAGATCTCAGCCCCAAGGCTCATACAGGCCTAAACAACGGGGTGCTCCTACCTCCAAAAGCGGAGAAGACTAATCACAACCTTACAGGAAACAGTCTCAATGACTTTCCTCTACCAGATCCAAGCACTTTTCTTTTGGCAGCCCCCTTAGGGAAAAACTAGCACTTTTTTCATCAAATTGGCAAATGGTTACCCAAGACAAATGGGTCCTGAACATAGTGTCCCAAGGCTACAGGTTCCATTTTCACACTCTATCAAGGTCAAAAGGTATGCCAGACCTGCCACACAATCAATGGGCAGAGGCACAAAAACAAATTACAGCCCTCATGGACATGAGGGCCATTCAACGAGTACCACAACAAGAGCAGGGGCAAGGATTTTACTCCAGACTGTTCCTAGTACCCAGAAAGGACAAAACCTGGAGACCAATACTGAACCTGTATATACTAAATACGTTTCTGGAAGTTCCAAAATTCAAGATGTTGGCTCTACAGCAGCTACTGCCCATGTTGGGCAAGAAGGATTGTCGTAACTTTGGACCTAAAAGAGGCATACCTGCATGTCTCAGTCAGACAGTCTTACAGAAGATACCTCAGATTCATAGCTGGCTCAATGCATTACCAGTTCTCTGCACTGCCCTTTGGCTTATCTACTGCGCCCAGGGTCTTCACAAAATGCCTGGCACCAGTAATTGCATTTTGCAGACAATAAGGAATTAAAATATATCCCTACTTGGATGACTGCCTAATTCAAGCAGAGAACAAAGACATTCTTCTAAAGCATCTGGCATTTGTAAAAAGATTACTAATTGGCTTAGGCTACACAGTAAACGAAAAGAAATCAAAACTAGTGCCCTCTCAAGAGATGATATTCCTGGGTACAAGCTTAAATACAACTGCCCAGATGGCTTATCTCACGCCAGACAAACAAAAGCAACTGACTTCTTACTTCAAGAAATTGGCAACAAAAACCCACCTATCTGCAAGGAAAATCCTGCAGGCCTTTGGTTTCATGGCATCCTGCATTCTACTAATTCCATATGCCAGACTGCATATGAGGAAACTACAATGGTATCTAAAAAGTGTTTGGACTCAGCATTGCCACAGCCTGGAGATAGTAATTGCACTCATTCCCTGCCTGCAACAGGAGTTTCGATGGTGGGCAGAAGCCTGTCACCACAACAAGGGTCTGACATTCAGTTTACCCACAGCCGGACAGACACTGATTACGGATGCATCAGATTATGCCTGGGGAGCCCATATGGCAGGAAAATGTATTCAGCGCACATGGCCTGCAAACCAGATGCATCTTCACATCAGTCAAAAAGAGATGCTAGCTGTTCAAAATGCCCTGACAGCTTTCAAGGACCTGCTTCATCCAGGACAGCTACTGATAAAGACAAACAACACTACGGTCATGTGGTACATAAACAAGCAGGGAGATGCGCATTCTTACCCCCTCTGCATACAAGCAATGACCTTATGGGACACAGCATTGGCTTTTCATATTCACCTGCAAGCACAATTCCTGCCAGGAAAAACAAATACTCTGGCAGACGAACTAAGCAGAAACCTCATGGATCCCCACGAATGGAAACTGGATCCACAAGTCTTCAGCATGATAATAAGGAAATGGGGATGCCCAGACATAGATCTGTTTGCCTCCCCTCACAACTGCCAATTGCAGAGATTTTGCACAAGAATTTATCACACACAAATATGGAAAGCGGACGCCCTATCCTTCAGCAGGAAAAATCTAACGGTGTATGCTTTTCCCCCACTGCCTCTCCTTCCCAGGGTACTCCTAAAGGTCAGACAAGAGATGGCAAAAATGATACTGATTGCGACAGACTGGCCATGCCAGCACTGGTACCCAATCCTAAAGAGCTTGTCTCAAGGTCCAGCATGGATATTGCCTCAAACTTCTCACTTGCTGACCCAACAAAAAATCAGATCCTGCACAGCCAACTCAGGACCTTAAATCTGGCAGCATGGTGGATAATGTAACCATTCAGAACACTCCTCTTTCAAAAGCTGTTACGGATGTTATTTTGGAGGCCAGGAGGCCCAGCACCAGAAAATCTTATGCAGAAAAATGGAAGAGATTCTGTGCTTGGAACCAGGCACAAGGCATTGACACGTGTACCAAATATCCCTCAGATTTTACAACACCTAACTGAGATGCTGAACAAAGGCCTTTCCTTCTCATCAATTAAGATTCATGCCTCTGCCATTTCAGTCCATTACAATACGGAACCACTTATCTTTTCGCTTCCTTTAATAAGGCAGTACCTCAGAGAGGCCAAAAACATTAGGCCTCCAAGTAGAGCACCAATTCCGGCCTGGAACCTCAATTATGTTTTGGAAAAACTCACACTGCCTCCTTTTGAGCCAGCATCAACAGCAGATATAAAATTCTTATTCTGGAAAACAGCTCTGCTCCTAGCAATAACCTCTGCAAGGCGAGTCACGGAGTTACAAGCACTCATGGCTGTGGAACCTTTCATCATTTTTCATCCAGACAGGGTTTCTCTGAGGACAAACCCTACATTTATGCCTAAGGTGGTGTCCTGTGTGACCCTTAACCAAACCATTCACTTGCCAACCTTTAATCCTAATCCACAGAACAGGGTGAGAAAATTCTACATTCTTTGGACATACACAGGCAGTTACGATTCTACTTGGACAGAACTAAAGCTTTCAGAAAGACTGAGCAACTTTTGGTGTCATATGCTGCAAGATCACAAGGAAAGGCTATCTCAAAACAGACTATTTCAAAATGGATAGCCCATTGCATCAGTTTCTGCTATTTTCAACATGGCAAATCAGTGCCTAAGGGCATTAGGCCTCATTCCACCAGAGCAGCAGCCACTTCAGCAGCCTTCCTCAGAGGAGTACCAACCAAAGATATCTTAGAGGCTGCAACTTGGAGTTCAGTGCACACCTTCACAAAGCACTACCACTTACCTCTTTACTCTAAGTCCAGAGCAGGCTTTGCCACTGCAGTTCTGCAGGGCCTCATAGCCTCTCCTAATCCTATTTAGCCCAGCCACCCTTCCTCAGCTTTGGGATTCAACCCAAGAGTAATGACTGCAACAGTGAAACACGATGAACATAGTACAGTTGTGTACCTACCATAAATGTAGATGTTCGAGTGTATTCACTGTTGCAGTCCAGGTTACCCACCCACCATCCCCCGTTTCTTTGCTGGGACTTATCTGCACTTCTCTATCCTATGCAACCTATTTGGTGTATTTGCTTGTAAATGAAGAAAATGTTATTTTTGTGCATGCATTTTTATTGGCATATTTTGCAGCCTACCAGTTTGGGGGCACCTGACATCTGGGGCAAGAAAAACTGAAGAAAATTGCATCGGCTGCATCTTTTATACCCCTGGCGCACTGACGTCAGGGAAGAGGCGACAGCAACCGACGCCGGACCAAGACTTTGGAACTCAGGCCGACTGGGGAACTGCCTGACGGCAGGATAACCCAAGTGTAATGACTGCAGCAGTGTTTACACTTGAACATCTACATTTATGGTAGGTACACAGCTGTACTTTATGTGGATCTGACTGTCAGTGACTTTGCGTTGATCAGCCTCCTGGGATCGCACTGAGGTATAAACTCCTTCGGATCCAGGCTCCTCCCATCATGGAACCTGATTGATCCTAAGACTAGGACCCCCACCCCCCTGCAGAGAGAGGCACCTAATAACTAACAAGCGTCTCGGATCCAATCCTTTGGATCCGAGGTCACTAGAGCCTCCAGGTCCCATGCCTTCTTACATCCGACAGGTTGGGTCTGGGGTATTTCCACTTTTATTTTTGGATCCTGGGTCTGTGGATTCACCTGTTTGTGACACCGCTTGGATCAACCTCCTGGCTTCAGACTGATTATAGACTCCTTCGGATCCTGGTTCCTCCCACCATGGAACTCGATTGATCCGATCTGTTTCTCTTTCCCCTTCCTCTAATCTTAAGACTCTGATTGTATGGATATCGAGTGCCCATGGAGAACTCTTTAATATTTAGCTTTGTCTCTTTCCGATCTGGTACTATTGAGCTGTTGTTTTTCTTTGAATCCGACAGATTCATTATTTTGCTGCTTCTGTAGACCACTCTTGCAGTGCCTTTTAAACTTTGGATCCAGTCCGTTCACATACTGTCTGATTTCTGATCCTAGGATCCTACAACTGGACAGTCTCCAGTGAGACTTGTGCTTCTTTGGATCCTGAAATGTCATGAGGGACACATTTCTTCGGATCTGGGGCTTCCCTTGGATCTGATGGTTTCAGTATTTGTTGCTATCATTGGTCAAAACTCGCCTTCTGACAGGGATCCCCGTACATTTACTAATCCCCCGTTGAGACACTGCTGTTTTAACTGGATCTCTTTTGAATTCCTGCGGCTTCAGACCCGCAGCTACTATGGGGGATGCTTTCCTCAAATCTGAGGTTTTCGGTTCCCAGGGGTAGCACATCACCCATAGTGAGTGGACTGTTTTTGGATTCTGTCCATTCAGGTCCAGAGCTGTCATCCAGGTTTCCTTAGATCAAATCCATGGTTTATTTTTCCCCCAACCATTCAGTATTGACAGGAAACTGTAGTCTGCCCCATGGAGTTCTGTAACCTACAGCAGAGAAGGCTGCATTGCCAAATTCGGTTTAGCAAGTCATGTTGTGGATCCTACAAGGAAGTTAATGTTAGGGTGCATGGGCACTTAGACATCCTAGATGTACGCTGGGCGTGGATGCATTCCTAAAGGTGGATTGATGGTTGTCTAATTTATGACCATTGGTTTGTTGCCTTTTCTTTTACGTATATTACAGAGACATCCATTGGTATGGGATGGGTTGATGGCTGACTTATTATCCCTCTTTACATCTGGCAAATTCTTTGCCCTGTTTCATTCTTTCTGGTTTCCTTTTCTTGTTTGTAGGGATTTTAACATGCATGGAGTGCTTGACACCCTTTCTGTCAAAGCTCTGTGGAAGTGTTTCTGTCTCTGGCTTATTTCCATGACCAATGTTTAGTTGGTCTCTGAGGTGTGCACCTGGTCTTCTGCTGCAGCTTCCAAACTGGTCCACCATGAAGTTCATCCCCCCGGCTATATCTATATTCCTCTTTCCCCTGACATACCCCAAGCTGACTTCTCTACTGCTACATACTTCTTTTGTAATAAATACGGATGATCATGGTGCAATTCCATCCTGCCATTTTCGGCAAGGATGATTGAATATGCTCTGTACATTTATGGAACATATGCTGTTACACCATATTAAACACGCGCTCCATGACACTTGTGTGTTTTCAGCTGGGAACCTGTCACCTCCATATCAGAGCTCTGCTTATCAGATTTACTACAACTCCTCCGGGGTTTTCCATACACACGGCAGTAGTGACTGCTCACCTATGGTGCAGAGAGTTTCAGGTGTCTTCCATATCTGAACAATTACTGTCTTAAAGCTCCAACTGGGTATCAGCTCTCACATTCTGGGGATTAAAGCTCCAGATCCATGGGCTTTACTAAAAATCTGGCGATCGAATCTGGCCTTCTTTTTTTTTTGAATTTTAGTTCTTACTTGGATGTTACGAACCAAATAGCATCCTTGATTTCTATCCACATCATATCACTTAGAAATCAAAATGGCTCCCGCTGTCCTTTCCGCTCCCACCCAGCAAGATTATTTCTGCAAGCTTGTGCATCATCTTTACGAAATCCAGTAAGAGGATTACTGTCACGTGTTCTCCAGTAATTCGATCCTTGCATAATCTTAGCCTCTTAACTGCCATATTGCCATTCCCTTTCTTAAAGATTCCTGTACATATCCTTCTATGGGTTTTTTGCAGATTATTGGTTCGTTCCTTTAAGTCTCAGCTGGCTCATAAAATTCACCATATAAAATGCCAGTGTCATATGGGCTGTTGGATCTGGCTGGACTACCCCTCTACTAGTGTAGCCGTTTCTCTTCCTCTTCCTTAGCCACAATGACCACAGACACCTCCCACTGGGGGGAGGTCTTTTCAGGGAAAGTGAGATCATCTGATGTAGTCTTTCTTGGAAGCCAAGTGGCATTCCTTGTCCTAGGGGTGGGGAAATCCCTTTTTCCCTTTTCTTTTTTTTTTCTTTTTCCAACATTGCATGCCTTTCAGGATGCTGTCTCTCTATGGACCATTACAGTGCCTACTGACAGTAGGTCAGTAGTCTGGCATACTTTCTTACCAGAGGAATCTATTCCTTCTTTCAGTGCAAAGAGACCATGAGGGTCTAGGACTGGTCAATATTGTCTGATCATTTTCAAGTTGCTTTGCATTTGCTGGCATTTTCCAGCGCTCTAGCATGCAGACTCCGCCACTCCATTCTGGTTCCTCACATTTGGCTCCTCTACCTCTCGGCATCTGAAAATTTTATAATAGATTATGTGCCTTATTTGGGGTTCCCTTTCTATCGGCCACGGTGGCACAGCGGTTTGCATTGTTGCCTCACAGCAAGAGGTTTTTTGGTTCATTTCTCTGCTGGAGTTCTGTGCGGAGTCTGCATGTCTTCCCTGTGGCTGAGTGAGCTTTAAAGACATGCAGGTAGGTGTGTGTGCATGTGGGTGTGCCTACCGTGAAGGTTTGGCATCGGGCTGGCAACTCAGCACCATAAATATCCACTGCCAATCATTCTGCAGACTGGTGATCCGCTGTGGCGACCCCTAACCAGGAAAAGCCGAAAGCCTTTTTTTTAAATTTGGGGTTCCCCTTCTGGTATTTAAACTTGTTGAGTTACGGCACTACTCTCCTTTCAGTGGTAGTGTGACTATCTACCTACGCGTCCCTGTTCAAGTTTTTATGTAGCCTTCCACAAGGCCCCTCTTAGAAGGCATTTGGGAGTAAATGTGGAAGTTTCTCTGGTACTTGCCTTTTGGAGATCTTGGTGAGGGTTTTTTTCAGCTCAGATTTATTTATTTTATGTTCAGTTTGATGACCAGGGAGGTCCATTGGGCTCAAGGAGCCCATTTTAAGTGGAGGCCCAGGGAGAAAAGCTCCACAAAACATAGCAGACATAGTAACAATTAAACAATTAGTAAAAATTATGTAGTAAAACATAAGCACAGTAGAATATCAGCATAGTATGGTATACAGTGCATATTTACATGTAAATACAATTTGAGGTTGATAATACAGAGTCACCATTATACTGAGGTTTTAAATCTTCTGAGAATGCTATGAAAGAAACTTTTGTAAGAAAACAGTAAATATGATTGAACGCCTATTGGATAAGGTAGTTTATGTATATGTCTGTATTCATGTATTAGGCAGGATTAGGTAGGTAGAGTACAAGTGCATTTCCTGTTATTGGAGAGGTAGGAATGGAGCTGGGTTTTGAAGTGATCAAAGTTTTGAGAAATTCTTAGAGAGGGAGGAAGAAAGTTCCATTTTTTTTAGCTAAGGAAAAAAGACCCATTTCCACCTTGGAATCTGAGTTACTCTGTAGGGGCCTATCCAGAAACTTATTTAGCTAGCCTATCCTTCCAAATCGCCTTACATTATTTGTCTTTAAGATCAGGTATCTCCTGTACCAATTTGTTCTTCATACTTGGAGTAGCCAGGCTTTGTCCTATCCACACAATTGTCGGTCTTGTGCTCAGACTTTCTAGCAAGAACTCTAATGTTCTCCTCTTTCATTCGCACAGACCTGTACCAGCTTTTGGTCATATCTTACCCTCTGAGGTTGGACTATTTCCAGTAGTATTCTGATCAGTAACTTTCTGACTAGATGTAGCTCATTTGTGCTGGAAACTGTCTAGAGCTGTCTTGCCCCTCTAGAGTAATTCTGATAGATCTCCAGATACCTTATTTGTTTTTTTTTTCTTTCCCAATATTTCTGCTGTTGATGTCTCTGCTGCAGTCACTGTATTGTATCCAAGACTTGCCAGTTGTGACAACATTTGCCAGTGTTCATAGTCTCCAGGAGTAGACCATCCTTGGTTTGACAGTGCTCTTCCATATCCTTCCTTGAGGGCTTCCCAAGAGTTATGTAGCTGGGGACTCTACCCATCAGTGAGGGAGAATGACGAGGACAACATATTTAGGAGTTATGTACTTACCATAACTTGGTATATGTGTTGTCCTTCTTCATTCTTCCTCACCTTCCCTCCCCAGCCATCCCCTGGCCTTACATTTCTGGAAGGATATTGGGGACTACAGGAGCCTTTGTTTCCTAGTTTTTTTTAGTCTTAATTCTTTCCTTTCTGTCCTGTTTTTGTAAATCAGTAGATGTAGGCAGCAAACTTGATCTGAGTACTTGGAGGTGCTGTATTGCATTATGGGAAGAGGGAGGTGCTTGAAATTAGGATCTGAAGTCTGGAAAACGTGGCAGAGTTGGATCCAAGGATTGGATCTGTAACCCATCAGTGAGGAAGAATGAAGGAAAACATATATACCACATTATATAATACATACGTCCTAATTTCTTGATAAGCATACCAGTTACACCTTTGAATTTCTGAATTCTTTATTTCCTTTCCTAATTGTCTTAAATACCAAGCAAATAAAAAAGATGTGAGAGGGCATCCCTGCCTGTTGCCTCTGTTCAAATACAGCTTGTTGGAGAAAAATTCTCACACCATAATTCTTCCCTCTGACCCATCATATAGCCTTCTTATTAACCATGTTATTCTATCAAGAAATACTGCAGGACTTCCAAGATGGCTGCGAGCTGAGTGACCGCTTAATTTCAGCTGTCCCAGTCTGAGTCTGTGAAACTCAAAAAAGAGAGCCACTGAGCTTGTCTTTTTGGTAAATTTCAATAACTGGTTAGTAAGCATACTGCCTGGAAGACAAGAAAGAAATTCAGAGAGCCTGAAAGAAAATCATTCACAAAAGGTACAGAGAAAACACGGGAAAAATTCTTCAGCTGTTTAGCAGAAAACAATGCAAGCTCTGGCTTTGGTGCAAGACATAGAGAAAAACCTAAGTCATATGTAGTCAGAGCTGATTAAAATTAATGAAACACTGAAGGAGTATATCAACTCAAATGACAAAAGGCTGAAAAATAGAAGTTTAAACAGCTATTCAGATGAGGTGACAAAAACTGCACAAATTAGAAGTTGAAGTGAAGAAAAGAATGGCAGAGTATGAGACTGCTCAAGACGAGATGCTTCAAAAAATAATAGAATTAGAGGCAGAACACATAGGGAGAACCTGACATTTTTTGCTGTACCAGAGAAGCTGGAAGGAGCAGACACTACTAATTTTATGAAAGCACAAATAAGCCACTAGACTGGTATTCCACAGCAGGAGCTTTAAATTGAAAGGGCACATTGTGTGTGTGGTCCAGACCTGGCCATAAGAAAGCAACTTAGACCATTAATAGCAAAGATGCAATCTTACCAGCAGAAAGAGTTGTTCCTGAAAAAAAAAAAAAACTGCGGCAGAAGGATAAAGTACAAAAAAAATTAGACAGAGCAGTATTTCTGAAAATGATTACTCACTGTACACCAGGCAGAAGATTAGTAAAAGTTTCCACAAAGTAAAAACTCATGGAATGTTGATATGCAGGCATGAGATTCAGCTGTGTCCAGCTATTTTCAGCATAGTCTTTCCTGGATAGTCAAAATCCTTTTTTTTTGTTGCAAAACATGCTAAGAAGGAAATAAGAAAAGTTTGTCCAACAAAAAGTGAGCAGTCAAACAGAAGGAAATTCTGCTGCTTTTTCTTCTGGTAATAAAGCCCATAGAGAGAGACTGTGCCAGTGAAACATTTTCCAGTGGTTCAAAGGAAAATGCTTGAAGGACAAAAAAAAAAAAGCCAAAAAAGAATTAACTAGGAGTATGTTGGAAGTAAAGCAGAGACTGGATTTGGGAGATGGAGATGAACAGGAAGAAAACCAGCAATTCGGAAACTAATGCTTTGTAATCCCACACTTATTTGTCAATTATATTTGTGAAACATGACAAAAGAAGACTGGAAATACTGGAAATGTTCATCGTATTTCACTGTTGCAGTCATTACAATTGGGTTATCCTGCTGGCAGGCTACCCGCAGTCGGCCCGAGTTCCAAAGTCTAGGCCCGGCGTTGGTTGCTGTTGCCTCCTCCTTGATGTCAGTGCGCCAGGGGTATGAAAGATGCAGCCGACGCCATTTTCTTCAGTCTTTCTTGCCGCGCGGTGCCCAAAGCAAAAGCAGTTTGCAAGTGCTGGTCGGCCGACTCCTGAAATTTTCAAATTCGAATTTCAGATCATTAAAACTAAGTATCCCGTTGGGGAAACTTTTTTCTTGCTCCAGACCATTGTCAGAAAAAGTTAATAACTGTATTTCTTGTGGGAAGCAACCACGACGTTGCTAGTTGTCGGATTTGTGCTGGATTTAACCAACGCGCTATTAAGCATCGGTACGATTTTGCATTTCATTACTTTAGCAGAAGATTCAATTATATAATGCCGTTGGATCAGCTGACTACTGGAGTTTATAAAAAGTGCAAAGAAAAAGAAAAGGACAGGCATCCAAGGTCCAAAACAGATGACGAGGCTTCCGCTAGGCCTATCGCCGGTTCTCACTGAGGTGCTTTCGCAGCCCCTGACGCCCGCTACCTCAGAGCCACAGGCCGCTTCCGACTCCCACGTGGAGCTGACTAGGCCACTGGAAACTCAAGGTATTGGACACTCGGAAAATATTCCCTCAGATGGGTCCGGAGCCACTGAGCAGGCATCGGCTTCTGAGGATGTTTTCAGGCCTACAAAGTTATATGTGAAACCAACTTCATCTTCAAAGGCAAAGACTAAAGCTACTCTAAAGACAAAGAAACAAGTACAGCATTCTCCTGGACAGGCCACCATGCCTAAAAGACAGATGCTTAAAATGGCCGAAGACCTAATTACTTTGATCAGGGGTTCCCATCCCCCTCCTGATAAGAGGCCTAGACAAGAGATAGAATATGAATCTTCAGATCAGGTTTCCATTTCCTCTGATTCCTGTTCTGAACAGGAATATTCTCTTCCTCCCTATGAGGATTATGATGCTGAAGAATCTATCCCTTCAGCCTCTCCTCCTGAGGATTATTCTTTTGGGGAGACCCTGCATACTATGAGGGAGCATTTCCACTGGGAGAGCGAAGATTACTCAGAATCCAAGAAAAAGCTGAGGGACTTCCTTTTATTACCTCAGCACAGGCCCCTTGCTATCCCTCCTGTTTTAGACATTGTAGATGATGTATTTTCAGAGTCCGGCCTGTCTCCTAACTCTTTACCACCAGCTCCTGTTAAGCCAGACAGATACTACAGGGTTCCTGATTCACATAAATTTCTTTATAAAAACCCTGCTGCTGACCCAGAAACTATCTCTCAGGGTCCCAAAGGGGTCAAGGCTTCCACTGCAAAAAACCCTATCCCCTCTGATAGGGATTCAAGGGCCCTGGACAGATGGGAGAAAAAGATTTATACTTCTGCTACCTTGGCTGTAAGAGCTTTAAATTGCCAGTTTCATATGCTTAAATATCAGCAATATCTTATGTCACTGCTTAAACAGAAAATGTTGACAAATACAGAATGTGCAGAAAACAAAGAAATGCAGGATTTATTGCATGCAGCTGAAGAAGTGGGAAAGCATACTTTGCAATGTGGTTTTGATTCTCTAGAGGCCTCCTGCAGGGCCGCTGTTACAGGTTCTGTCATTAGGAGGCATGCTTGGGTAAAAGAACAAAATCTGCCTGATCATGTTAAAGCAAAACTATTAGATGCTCCATTACAGCATGATGCCTTGTTTGGTGTTAAAGCAGAAGAGGTGTTTAAGAAAATGGAGGACAAAGCTAAGTCTGTGCAAACAGTGAAGGATTTCTGGAAGGTACAGCCTCCCAGATTTAGCAGGAACTGGCCTACAAAGAATTGGTCCTTTCCAGTGTCAGACAGGCCACAAAGAGGCAGATACAGACGCCCCAGAGGCAGATCACAACCCCAAGGCTCATACAGGCCTAAACAGTGGGGTGCTTCTACCTTCAAAAGTGGAGAGGAAAAATCACAGCCATACAGGAAACAGTCTCAATGACATTCTCCTGCCAGCACCAAGCACTTATCTTCTGGCAGCCCCTTTGGGGGGAAAAGTAGCGCATGATCACCGAGGACAAATGGGTCTTAAATATCGTATCACAAGGCTACAGGTTCCACTTTCACACCCTGCCAAGGCCAAACGGTATGTCAGACCTAACACGCAATCAATGGGCAGAGGCACAAAAACAAATTTCATCTCTCATGGACATAAGAGCCATTCAGCGAGTACCACAGCAAGAGCAGGAACTAGGATTCTACTCAAGGCTATTCTTGGTGCCCAGAAAGGACAAAGCCTGGAGACCAATACTGGACCTGTCTATCTTAAATACATTCCTGGATATTCCAAAATTCAAAATGTTAACTCTGCAGCAGCTTCTGCCCATGCTGGGCAAGAAGGCTTGGCTTGTGACTTTAGACCTAAAAGAGGCATACCTGCATGTCCCAATCAGACAATCATGCAGGAGATACCTCAGATTTATAGCTGGCTCAATGCACTACCAATTCTCTGAACTGCCCTTTGGGTTATCTACTGCACCCAGGGTCTTCACAAAATGCCTGGCACCAGTAATTGCATTTTGCAGACAGAGGAATACAAATATATCCTTACTTGGACGACTGCCTTATTCAAGCAGAGAACAAGGACATTCTACTACAGCATCTGGCATTTGTAAAGATATTTCTAACAGGCCTAGGGTACACAGTCAACGAAAAGAAATCAAAACTAGTACCCTCTCAAGAGATAATATTCCTGGGTGCAAGCTTAAATACAACTGCCCAGATGGCTTATCTCACGCCAGACAAACAACGACAACTGACTACCTATTTCAACCTGTTAGCAACAAAGGCCCAGTTATCTGCAAGAAAAATTCTGCAGGCTTTGGGCTTCATGGCATCCTGCATTCTACTAATTCCATATGCGAGACTGCATATGAGGAAACTTCAGTGGTACCTAAAAAGTGTTTGGACTCAACATTGCCACAGTCTGGAAACAATTATTACCCTCATTCCCTGCCTGCAACAGGAGTTTCGATGGTGGGCGAAGGCTTGTCACCAGAACAAGGGGCAAACATTCACTTTACCCTCAGCCAGGCAAACCTCAACAACGGATGCATCAGATTATGCCTGGGGGGCCCACATGGCAGGAAGATGTATTCAAGGCACATGGTACGCAAACCAAACGCATCTACATATCAATCAAAAAGAGATGCTAGCTATTCAGAATGCCCCGACAGCCTTCAAGGACCTACTTCATCTGGGACAACTACTGATAAAGACAGACAACACCATGGTCATGCAGTATATAAACAAGCAGGGAGGCAGTCATTCGTGTACCCCCTTTGCAGACTAGCCATGACTTTGTGGGACATAGCATTGACTTACCAAGTACATCTGCAGGCACAATTTCTGCCAGGAAAGATAAGTACTCTGGCAGACGAACTAAGCAGAAACCTCATGGATCCCCACGAGTGGAAATTGGATCCACAAGTTTTCAGCATGATAACAAAGAAATGGGGATGCCCAGAGGTAGATCCATTTGCCTCTCCTCACAACTACCAACTAAAAAGATTCTGCACAAGGACTTATCACAGACAAGCATGGAAAGTGGACGCCCTGTCTTTCAGCTGGAAAAACTTAGCAGTATAGGCCTTTCCTCCACTGCCTCTCCTCCCCAAGGTACTCCTAAACGTCAGACAAGAGAAGCCAAAAATTATACTGATTGCCCCAGACTGGCCCCGCCAGTACTGGTATCCAATTCTAAGGAACTTGTCTCAATGCCCAGCTTGGACCTTGTCTCAAATACCTCTTCTACTATTCCAACAAGACAATCAGATCCTGCACAGCCAGCTAAAGACCTTAAATCTGGCAGCATGGCGGATAATGTAGTCATACAAAACGCGCCTCTCACTAAAGCTGTGATGGATGTCATTTTGGAGGCCAGAAGACCTAGTACCAGAAAATCTTGTGCTGGAAAATGGAAGAGATTCTGTGTTTGGAACCAGGCACAAGGAATTGACACAGCTGTACCAAATATTCCTCAGGTTTTGCAATACTTAACTGAGATGCTGGACAAAGGCCTATCCTTTTCATCAATTAAAATTCATGCCTCTGCCATTTTGGCCCATTACAATACGGAGCCACCAATCTTTTCTCATCCTTTGTTAAGGCAGTACCTCAGAGGAGCCAAAAACTTAAGGCCTCCAAGGAGATCACCAATACCTGCATGGGACCTCAATTATGTCTTGGAACAACTCACCCTGCCTCCTTTTGAGCCAGCCACTACAGCTGATATAAAGTTTTTATCTTGGAAAACAGCTCTGCTCCTAGCAATAACTTCTGCAAGACGAGTGTCAGAGCTACAGGCACTCATGGCTGCGGAACCTTTTATAATTTTTTACCCGACAGGGTTTGTCTGAGGACAAGCCTGACATTCGTGCCTAAGGTAGTGTCCAGTGTGGCCCTTAACCAAACTATTCATCTGCCTACATTCTATCCAAACCCAGAGAATAAGGGGGAGAGAATTCTGCATTATTTGGACATGCACAAACATCTACGCTTCTACTTGAACAGAACCAAAGCTTTCAGAAAAACAGAGCAACTACTAGTGGCATATGCTGCAGGATCACAAGGAAAGGTTATTTCAAAGCAGACTATTTCTAAATGGATAGGCCACTGCATTCGGTTCTGCTATTCACAACATGGCACGCCAGTGCCTAAGGGCATTAGGCCATTTTCAACCAGAGCAGCAGCCACTTGCAGCCTTCCTCAGGGGAATACCAACCAAAGACACTTTAGAGGCTGCTACCTGGAGTTCAGTGCACACCTTTACAAAGCACTATAGTTTACCACTCTACTCTAAATCCAGGGCAGATTTTGCCACTGCAGTTCTGCAGGGCCTCATAGCCACTCCTAATGCTATAATAGCTCCAGCCTCCCAACCATAGCTTTGGGATTCAACCCAAGTGTAATGACTGCAACAGTGAAACACGAAGAACATAGTACAGTTGTGTACACTTACCATAAATGTAGATGTTTGAGTGCATTCACTGTTGCAGTCCAGGTTACCCACCCACCATCCCCCATTTCTTTGCTGGACGTTATCTGCACTTCTCTAATCTATACAACCTATGTGGTGTATTTGCTTGTAGATGAAGGTATAATATATTTTGGTGCATGCTTGTTTTATTGGCATATCTTTTAGCCTACCCTTTTGGGGGTACCTGACATCTGGGGCAAGAAAAACTGAAGAAAATGGTGTCGGCTGCATCTTTTATACTCCTGACGCTCTGACGTCAGGGAAGAGGCGACAGCAACCGACGCCAGACCTAGACTTTGGAATTCAGGCCGACTGAGGGTAGCCTGCCAGCAGGATAACACAAGTATAATGATTGCAACAGTGAATACACTCAAACATCTACATTTATGGTAAGTGTACACAACTGTACTTTTTCCTCTAGCAGATAAATGAGGGCTTGTAGGAAAAGCAACTATCTGGTTCTCATGTTTCCATGGAGACAATCTGATAAGGGCAATAAAAACAGAATACTGTCTTTCAATGGCTAAGATATGATGTTTTTAAAGCATTCAAGTCTTTCTAATCTGGGAGAGGAATAAATGTAAGACAGAAAAGATAGCACTAAGTGAAAGTAGAAGCACAGATAGACCTTCCTTATTGGGTAATCCAAGTCTCGGAGTGTGGTTGTCAGTCTGGGACAGTTCTTGAAGATGAACATAGTTTTGTTTGTTAGTATTACTTTTAGGTTCTAGGGGTATTTTGTGTGTGTGTGTGTGTGTGTGTTGTTTTTTTTTTTCTCCTGGTCTGAGGATTTCCAGTAAAACAAAAGGTTTTGTAAAATGTGTTTTGTTTAAATGGGTATGACAAACATCTATAAAAGCTCCATCTGCCAAACACAAGTGTATGCATGTAACACTGAAGCTGAAACTAGACATTAAAAAAATGTTACAACAGGTGGGAATAGTAAACTTCTCAACATCATGATGTTTTCATTATTATTTTTAAATGTGAATTATCTCACAGATGTATGCAAAATAGACTAGTGAACTGTGTTAAAAATTGCCGAGTACAAACAACTGTGGTACAGGAGACGCATTTGGAAAGAACTGAGCATGTAAATTTGATAAAGAAAGAATTTCAGGATGGTTAAGAGGAATATCTAGGACAAAGGAAAAAGGGAGTAATTATATCAATTGCAAGAGGAGGTGCAATAGTGATAGAGGAAAAAAGATAATGGTAGATTTATAGTAAAAGGGGGCTACTGGCAACGGAGGAGGATTACACTGGCGTGCGTGTATTTATATTCCACTTTAAACTGCTATAATAGAGCTTAAGAAGAGCCAGGTTTCGAGAAGAAAAATAATGCGAGTTCTAACCACGATGATGTATTCAAAAAAATCACTTAAGAATCTCAAACACCAGAATAAAATCCAAATACGATTTATTGAAGTACAAAAAGGATGAGCGCTTTCACGTGGTATGAACTACGCTTCATCAGATAACATTCAGTAAATTTCTGTGCATTTAAATACTCATATGCGCGGGAAAACTTTTCCAAATTAAAACAATTAATCAATTAAAATAATATTATCATGCAATTTAATTCATGGTTATACGTTATATACTACTTAAAGAAACACTACTCTGGTTTCAAAAATGCATATATGAACAATAAGCAATAGGATAGGCAACAGAATAAACAAACGATTACATTGATCTGTTATTAATATTATATAGTCAAACTTCCTAGTAGATGATTAATGACTAGAATGCAATATTAAAATTATATAAGTATGCATTAAACTTAAATGTATTTATTTAAATGTTACTGGATATTGTTCTATGCTATATGTATATATATATATATATATATATATATATAAAGTATGTAAAATTTATATACATAAAAACACACAAAATAAGTGTGTAACTTGTAAACTATGTAATAACACCTGCATTATGAATATGTATAATAATAAATTTTATAATACCTAGATATGGTCATATATAAATTTAGTCTGTAAATAAATATTAATATGATGGCAATATAAATATTAACAAATGTGAATGTAAACATAAATAAATTTAATAAAGTATGTTTTTAATAAATTATATTAATTTAATTACATTGTGTATATATACATATAATTAAATTAATCATATAGAATATATAATGTATCTAAATATGGATGATAAATGACATATTTGGAACAAATCAATTCATAATTGTATTATAAAAATAACATAAGCATATCTGTATTGATGTTTAAAAATGCTGTGAAAAGTGCTACTTTCTACCTACTAAAATTGGCTTAATAGACAAATAATTATTAATGCCTGGAGGGAGATGTGCACTGAGTTTTAAAATCCAATTTAGTTCAGCCAGTGCCAAATCATTTTCTGGATCTCCTCCTCTTTTATTATGTTGTACTATTTATAACACTCTAAAGCAGAAACTGTGAGTGGGATAATCTAACATATGTTTCGCTAATGCATTTGTTTCATTGCCCTTGCGAATGTCATATAGGTGGTTGTAAATCCTATCCTGTAACCTTCTTTTTGTCAAGCCCACATAAAAGGCTTGACAAACCGTGCAGTTAGCAAGATAAACAAGGTTGCGTGTGTTACAGTTAGCATAAAATTTAGGAACAAAATTAAAATCAATATTAGGATGCTTATATAGCTGTATGTTGGTAATATAACTGCATCTGTTGCATTGTTGACATGCAAAAGTGCCCAGAGTCAGTGGTCTAGGAATATCTAATGATCATTGCATAAAATTTGTTTGAGATTCTTGCTATTTCTATATAAAAATCTAGGTTTATTGCCTACAATTTGTTTAATATGTGCATCCATAATAAGAACATTCCAATTATTGTGAATTATTTGTTGTACTTTATTAATGTCACTGGTATATTTCATGGTATAACTAATCATATTATTTACATTATTTGATCTATTAAAGGTTCTATAGTTAATGTTTTCATTGGATGAGACAACATAATCCATGTATGAGGGATCCCTGTCGCCCAAGATATTTTTTCTTATATTTCTTACCATATTTGGTTCATATCCTCTGCTTATAAGTAAAGTTTCCATAAAATTCGCTTCCTTTAATAAATCCTCAGGCTCTGTACAGAGTCTAGAAATTCTTATAAACTGGCTTTTTACTATACCATAAAAGGTACGTCTGGGATGCATACTATCGAATGCTAGAATAGCATTTTTCCATACTGGTTTCCTATATAATGATGGAATAATAGTACCTTTTTCTGTTATTTTTAGAGTGACATCTAGAAAATGTATTTCAGTAAATGAACTTTCCTTTGTGAACCTAAGAAAAGTGGTTGTAGTTTCTAGGTACTTCAAGAACTGATCAAAAGATTGTAAGGTGCCTTCCCAGATAATAAGTATATCGTCTACAAATCGTTTGTAGAACTTACCGATCTAAACATCTCATTATTAAACAAATACATTTTCTCCCACCAAAGTACCACTAGGTTGGCGTATGTATTAGCACAGGGGGTGCCCATGGCCACCCCCCATTGTTGTAAATAGCATATATCACCAAATGAAAAAACATTATTAGAGAGTACCAATTCAAGTAGCTGACATACCAAAATGATTCTATCATTGGTGAAAGATGTTTCCTTAACCAATAATTCTCGAATAAATTGTATACCTATATCATTTGGTATGGATGTAAATAGATTTCTTACATCTAGTGTAATAAGTAGATTTTCATGCTGTGCGTTTCCTAACACTAGGGTACTTAGGCTTTCTAGTAAATCATAAGTGTCCCTTAAAATAGATGGAAACTGGTTCACAATCAGTCTTAAAGTACTTTCTAGAAAAATGGAGATATGGGAGGTTACCCAATTCCCTCCTGATACAATAGGTCTCATTGGGGTAGGGTAAACATTTTTGTGTATTTTCGGTATTCCTTTGATTAAAGGTGTAGTGGGATGCTGTATCAAGTACTCAAAAATTTCTAAACTAATTTGGCGGCAAATCAAAAGGTCATAAAGGTTATCAGTTACTGCACGTATAATCTTAGGTTCATAGGTTCATAGGTTCATACTAGGCTATCTGCCCGAGGGCATTTGCAAGCCTAGTAGCATCGCTTTTGTGGGCTTACGCCACCCCCTGTAGTGTGGGAACTATACCCATTTTTGCTGTGCCTCTGTCAGAGCAGTGACACTGAGGTAATCCATCTCCCATCCATTGGTCAATTTCTCTTCTCTTGAACCAAGGCCGTGCTCTGCCTCACATGTACCGGGATTTTGTTCCACAGCATAGGGAGTCTTTGGGTGATGAATCTATCCCTCTTAGTTACATCATTTTGAGTTATTCGTCTATAGGTATCTTCATCCGATAGCATGTTAAACATGTTGATTACATATTCTGATGTGTTCAATAATACTACTCCCCCCCCCCCCCATCTGCTGGTTTCACAGTGATGTCATGATTATGTATTAGATTATGTAGAGACTCAGACTCCAAATGTGTTGGGTTATAAAATCTTCCTTTCTTATCAGTCTTAGAAAAGAGTCTATAGTAATCACATTCGCATAGTTTAAGAAAGCATTCTATTTGTAAAGGCATTGCTGGTGTAAAAGTGCTCTTACATTTAAATTGCGATAATTGTGAATGAACATTAAGAGCATCAGTAGTTACAGAAAAGAGTAATTTTAAACTCAATTGTCGACAAAAGAGTCTCAAATCTATAAGGGTTTCATTTAATGTTGCCGGTGTAGCTGGAATAAAATTTAGCCCTCGGTTTAAGAGGCTAACGCATGAATCATCAAGTACATAACTAGAATAGTTAAATAGCAAAGTAGTCAGTGTCTTGTTCTCCTGTTCTGTACAAATTTCTTCTCTGAGTATTTTCTTTTTCGTGGGCCTCTGCTGCTGGATCGCCCTCTTGCCTGCGGTACAAACTTCTTTTGGTAAGGTAAAAAAGGTAAGGAAGCTGTATTGGTCTATGGAATTAGCTTGGGGTATCGCTCCTGATGCACAAGCAGCCTGACTGCTGAAAAGCGCCTCCTGATTAGGAGGGGGTGTGTCATTAGCTAAAATATCATTACTATTTACTTCGACAGCTGTTTTTGATGAAGGTTCACTATGATCTGAAGGCACTGGGATATTCAGTAATGGTTGAACTGACAATAAGGATGTAGCTACATCTCCATGATTACTAGATGTTGTTCGTAACACTGGTTCTTGATTAGAGGCAGAATTTTGTGAAGCTTGGGACCTGGGCCAAACAAATACTTGGCCCTTTAAGAAATCATTATGGTCCCTCAACAATTTTCGTTGCTTAGTGAGTCTAAGTCTATCACTGAACGCATTAACTTGTGTAAAGACATTACGTATTCTGTTCAAACAGTGTTCAGAAACAAAGCGTTCAGTTAGTTCTTTATATATGGTATCTGTTTTACTTCGCAAATCTGTTTCTAGAGGCAAAAAGTACTTCAGCATTAGTCTGGCATAGTTGAAACCTAATTCAGTATTTAGGTCTTGCCACTGTTTAAGCAATATAGGATGCGAGTCCCCGTAGGTAGGCATGCAGAAAATCCGCATGCCTCTGGGGACTACTTTGAAATGTAAACAAGCCTCTAAATGCAACCTTTGCCAGGCGTAGCGTTGCAGCTGATATAAATTGTCCACTAAAGTTTTTAATAATTTATAAAAATCAGTTAAATTCTCACCAGTGTCATAGGAGTGGATATGACCAGATTCGTGAGTAAAGTCCAGAGACAATAAAGGGTTGGCTTCTTGATGTATCAGTCCATTCCAAAGCATAGATGTGTCCCTCGGCTCCGGGTTTGAAGTAGGCATATTAGTTGTAGACTCCATCGTGTGCAGGAGGTTACCAACAAAAAACAAAGAGTATTATCAGGAAGAGAAAGCAGCCACACTGCTAGGTAGATCTCCCATCAACAAACCAAATGCAAGAAGAAAAATAATGAGAGTTCTAACCACGATGATGTATTCCAAAAAATCACTTAAGAATCTCAAACACCAGAATAAAATCCAAATACGATTTATTGAGGTACAAAAAGGATGAGCACTTTCATGTAGTATGAACTACGCTTCATCAGATAACATTCAGTAAATTTCTGTGCATTTAAATACTCATATGCGCGGGAAAACTTTTCCAAATTAAAACAATTAATCAGTTAATATTATCATGCAATTTAATTCATGGTTATACGTTATATACTACTTAAAGAAACATTACTCTGGTTTCAAAAATGCATATATGAACAATAAGCAGTAGGATAGGCAACAGAATAAACAAACGATTACATTGATCTGTTATTAATATTATATAGTCAAACTTCCTAGTAGATGATTAATGACTAGAATGCAATATTAAAATTATATAAGTATGCATTAAACTTAAATGTATTTATTTAAATGTTACTGGATATTGTTCTATGCTATATGTATATATATATATATATATATATATATATATATATAAAGTATGTAAAATGTATATACATAAAAACACACAAAATAAGTGTGTAACTTGTAAACTATGTAATAACACCTGCATTATGAATATGTATAATAATAAATTTTATAATACCTAGATATGGTCATATATAAATTTAGTCTGTAAATAAATATTAATATGATGGCAATATAAATATTAAAAAATGTAAATGTAAACATAAATAAATTTAATAAAGTATGTTTTTAATAAATTATATTAATTTAATTGCATTGTGTATATATACATATAATTAAATTAATCATATAGGATATATAATGTATCTAAATATAGATGATAAATTACATATTTGGAACAAATCAATTCATAATTGTATTATAAAAATAACATAAGCATATCTGCATTGATGTTTAAAACTGCTGTGAAAAGTTCTACTTTCTACCTACTAAAATAGGCTTAATAGACAAATAATTATTAATGCCTGGAGGGAGATGTGCACTGAGTTTTAAAATCCAATTTAGTTCAGCCAGTGCCAAATCATTATCTGGATCTCCTCCTCTTTTATTATGTTATACTATTTATAACACTCTAAAGCAGAAACTGTGAGTGGGTTAATCTAACATATGTTTCACTAATGCATTTGTTTCATTGCCCTTGCGAATATCATATAGGTGGTTGTAAATCCTATCCTGTAACCTTCTTTTTGTCAAGCCCACATAAAAGGCTTGACAAACCGTGCAGTTAGCAAGATAAACAAGGTTGCGTGTGTTACAGTTAGCATAAAATTTAGGAACAAAATTAAAATCAATATTAGGATACTTATATATATCTGTATGTTGGTAATATAACTGCATCTGTTGCATTGTTGACATGCAAAAGTGCCCAGAGTCTATGGTCTAGGAATATCCAAGATATTCTTATTACAATGATCATTGCATAAAATTTGTTTGAGATTCTTGCTATTTCTATATAAAAATCTAGGTTTATTGCCTACAATTTGTTTAATATGTGCATCCATAATAAGAACATTCCAATTATTGTGAATTATTTGTTGTACTTTATTAATGTCACTGGTATATTTCATGGTATAACTAATCATATTATTTACATTATTTGATCTGTTAAAGGTTCTATAGTTAATGTTTTCATTAGATGAGACAACATAATCCATGTATGAGGGTTTCAGCAGAAAATATTACTTGGAGATGGGGACTAGAATTTGATTTGCAGCAGTCAGGATGTATCTGGAGGTCCTGAAGGGAAATTATAACAAAATAGTGTAGATTTTTGAAGACATTTTTGAAAATATTTGGAACGAAAGATGTGAATTCAGTGGTAGAGGTTTGGAGTTAATTTGTGTTTTTATTCCATAAAGTACAAAAACTGGGCTAGGCTAGACAGAAGTTAGGTTTCACAGGAATGAGTGCATTTTATTTAAAGTTTTGATATGCATTTAATAACTGGTTCAGATCATGCCCCAGTAATAACTAAAATAAAAATGTAGGGTAATGAAATACCCTGTTTCTCTGTTAAAAAGAGGGGAATGTAAGGAATGGTTAGTTGAAATTATTTGGAATTTATTACGGAAGATAGACATTTCTTTTGAAAATGTAGCTAGGGAATGGGATAAAGTTAAAGTGGAGTTTATAAACAGGGTAGACATAAAAGAAAAAGAGAGATGGTTAAGAAGTAACCGAAATTATTTAGAGGGACTGACAAACATTAACGTATTGCAGAATAGGGGTAATCTCACAGAACAAGCGCAATTACAGAATACTAAACCGAAAGTAAGGGATTACCTTGATTAACATGCATGAGTTTATAAAGACTGCTGTTAAGCAACTGTTTTTTTGATAACTCCAGAGCACAAAAACTTTTGCACAATGACATCGGCAACAGAAAGTAGAAAGGGTTGTCACCAAGCTGAGAGAGAGCCTATAACAAGGAAAATAACCAGAGATCCTGTAGAGGTACTTGAAATATTTCAGAAATGTTTTTGTGAAAATGTGTATAAAGCAGAGAAATAGGGAAATCAAGAATGGATACAAATGGAAATGTTTATGAAATAATCAAATATGCCAGTGGTTAGAGGTATATGAGGCTCCGTTACTAACAGGATAAGAAGATATGAGATAAAAATATTGTAGTATAAGCAATCTAAAGGTAAGTCCCCAAGAATAGATGTCATTCCTGTAGAAGTCTGGAAGCTTGGAGGGAAGATACTGATAGATGTAGAAGGTTTTGTTTTGTTTAACAGTATTTTAAAAGGAGAAGCATCAACATCCTGGAAGAAAGTGGTGGTGGCTGTAATATCTAAAGACGGTAAAGACCCATCAGATCCAACTTCATACTGGTACATTTCAATTCTACACTATGATTGTAAAGTGTTTGTCTATGGTGGCTAAAAGAAGGGCAAAGGTGATGCCAAAATTGATGTGGATCAGTGTGGTTTTGTTGAGGGGAGGCAAACATTTGAAAACATTGACAGAACAGTGATGATCGAGAGGGAAGCAGAATGTAAGAAAATACCAGTGTTGTTGGTGGGTCTTCATGCAGAGGAAGCATTTAACAGAGTAAGCTGGGATTTTATGAGTAGTGCAATCAAAGCATTTGCATTCCCTGATGAAATTATAAGGCTGATTAGGAGGATATATGAGGGATCGGAGGCGAAAATTAAGTGGGTGGGTTCCTGTCTGAGAAGCTCTGTTTGAGGAGAATTAGGCAGGGGTGTCCTGGTGTCCTCTTTCCCCTTTGTGTTATTTTTAGAGCTGTTGGCAGAAGGACTTGGAAACTGGAGGGTATAATTGGTGCGTTAGTCAAGAAAAGCTGGCTTTATTTGCAGATGATATTTTATACCTGATAAAACCAGAAAAGGATGTTTCCGTGATGTGGAACATGTTGAGACCATTTCATATATTTTCGGGTTACAAAACAAAGCTAAAACAAATTCAGTAGCTATAAACTATGTACTCACATACAGATTGGTTCATCAATATCCTTATTCGTGGGGATATGATAAAATGAAGTACTTGGTAGTTTGGATTAAAAAGGATTGTGTTATGGTAGCTAAAAATATGTGGGAAGAGACTACACAAAAGATAATAAATGGAGAAATTGGAAGCTGTTATATTGATATTGATAGCAAGATACAAGCAGTTAAAATCTTTAGTCCCTTTAATTTTATACACATGTGAGGCATATTTTTATCAACCAGAGGAGAAGTTGTGAATAGCAGAGTTGAAGGATTTTATCTGGAAGGAGAAGATGGCACGAATCAAGCTGGGTAAGTTGATCCTTCCGATGAACAAGGTGGTTTGCGATTACCTGATTTGAAGGGATATTTCTGAACTGCACAGTTAATGCTCCTGTACTTAGCACAAGCAGAAAGCTATAATTCAAAATAGAAAGGGTTCATAGGTTCATACTAGGCTATCTGCCCTAGGGCATTTATAAGCCTAGCCCAAGTGTGTGTGGCTTTCGCCACCCCTTAGAATGAGAATACTATGCCCATTTAGGGTTTAGTTTACTGTGCCTCTGTCTAGTAGTGACACAGAAGTGACCCCCGGGGTAAACCTACGATCTCCTATCCACTTGTCAAGATTTCTCTTGAAGAGAGTCAGTGAGGGGCTCTGCCTAACATGGACTGGGATTTTGTTCCAGAGTGTAGGAAGCCTTTGGGGTATGAATCTGTCCCTCCAGCACGTCCTTTTTATTTCTGTGTTGAGGTTCAAATCTCTCGCTCTCGTGGCTCTGATGGATTTGGATTTTCTGAGGTGGAGCATGTCCATTAATTCCGGATTGGACATGGCCTTGTACGTCAGACATAGATCGCCTCTGAGCAGGCGGTATGTGACTGAATAGAGCTGGAGTTTCTTCAGCCGGGCAGCATATGACATATGTTTGAGACCCTTGATCCTCTTGGTGAGGTACTTTTGGGGTCTTTCTAACTGCTACAGGTGTCGGGTAAGGTGCATCCCAAATGGGGCATTGTACTCAATTATGGGCCTGATAAGGGAAGAGTACAGGGGGACAATGACCTCTCTTGATCTAGATGTGAATCCTTTCATGATAAGGTGGGTAATATAGAAGGTCCTCCTAACCACCTTGGCAACGTGAGTGTCAAATGAGAGGTTACTGTCAACTTGGGTCCCTAGGTCCCTGATTACTTCTTCCGTACTTAATGGATTACCACCTGTGTGGTAATTTGTGGGTACTTTGTTTTCCCCAAAGGGTATGACTATACATTTTTTGGCGTTCAGTTTAAGGCCATGGCTCTGGCACCAGTTATCCATTTCTATGAGGCCTTTCTGAAGGATACTTGTGTCCGCTGGAGTATCAGTTATGGTGCCCAGTTTGCAGTCATCTGCGAACGTTGTTAGCCACAATCCTCCTATGTTTGCTTGCACCTTGGAAAAATAAATGCTGAACAAGAAGGGTCCCAGGACCAAGCCCTGTGGGACACCGCTTGTGACTGGCTTAGAGTCTGACATGGCTCCAGCAATTCTGACCTTGTGGGTTCTGTCCTTGAGCCAGTTTGCAACCCATCTTATGACATATGGGTTTACGTTTAAGCTGGTGAGCTTGTCTATGATGCCCGAGTGGGGTATTGTGTCGAAGGCTTTTGCAAGATCAAGGTAGGCTGTGTGAACTGCCTTACCCTCATCAATGGCCTTTAGTGACTGTTTCAAAAAAGTCGACCAGGTTCAAAAGGCAGGATCTGCCTTTGACAAAGCCGAATTGGGTAGGATCCAGTGTCTGTAGGTCCCCAATGTCTTTGTTTATGAGTTCCATAATGATCCTCTCCATAGCTTTGCAGACCAGGCTCATCAAGCTTATGGGGCAGTAATTTCCAGGGTCCGTAGAAGCACCTCCTTTGTGGAGTGGGACCACTGTTGCTGTACGCCATTCTTTGGGTACGTATCCTGTAGTAAGGCTAAGATTAAACAGCAGCCTTATGTGCGGGTTTAGTTCTTCTTGGAGTTCATGTAGCACACAACCTGGGATACCGTCTGGTCCCATTGATGCTGTGTTTTTAGCTTTGGAGAGGGCGGCTTTCACCTGGGCATCTGAGATGTCAGGGAGGCTACACTCTGCTGGGATAGATATTTCTCCTTTTGGGGGGGAGAGAAATTTACACTGAACCTGTCTGCCAGTATGTTGGCAATGTCTGTGGGTTCAGTGTATTTTTTGTAATTTTGGACTAACTCTGAGCATATCTGGGAGTTTCCACCCAGGTTTCTAACATAACTAAAGAAGGCCTTGTGATTGTCTTTAGTGTCTTTTGCGATTTTTCTCTCGAAGTTGGCCTTGGATGATTTTATGAGTGATCGTAGTTTTTTGCTAGTACTGATCAGAGATGCCTTCCCTTTTGGGGATTTTGCTCTGTCATGTAGTAGCTTCCTCCTCCTGTTGTAAAGCTTGTTTATGGCTGGGGTCCACCAGACAGGACGCCTGCCTTTGGGGGAATGGGTCTTGGTTTTATTTGGGATTGCATGATCCATGCATTCTTGAAGGTGTCCGTAGAAAGCGTTTATAAAGGATTCACGGTGTGGGCTGTGGTTTTCACTGGCCCAGGGGCCTTGAAGGATACCACTTCAGTCTTAAGAAGTGTGAAGTCAGCTTTTGAGAAATTCTTCACTGTGGTCTTTTGTGCTGGGGGTGGGGGCGGGATGTGGATTTCCAGTGAGATTAATTTATGGTCTGATCTCACCAGTGAGGGTTATACTTCCGGTGTGGAGCATTGTGTCCCCATGTTTGTGATGATCAGGTCTAGTATATTATCTCCTCTTGTGGGAGTGGTGACTAGTTGTTTCATCACATTTGAGTTTATGAATTCTAGGAACCTTTGGGCTAGGGTGTTGGGGCTTGAGTAATGCTCCCAGTCTATGTTTGGGTAGTTGAAGTCTCCCAATATGATGGTATTTGGAGAGACATTCATACTCTCCAGTGTCTTCAGGAAGGCTGAGTGGGGTTCCTGAGTTTGAGAGGGTGGTCTGTAGCATGCTACAAACTGTAGGGCAGTTTTGCCTACGGTTAGTTGCACCTGGATGGTCTCCGATGCTTCGTGCGTTGCCACTAACCTGGAGGTGTATGTATCTTTGAATATGGATACTCCCCCTCCTTTTGTGGTTCGGTCCAAGTTTTGAGGCCGAAAAGCATGATATGAGGTATAACCTAGTAGTGCTGGGGTGCTCTCAGGAGCCTTGAACCAGGTTTCAGTCACTGCACAGACATCGATGTTCTCCATACTGAAGAGGGCTTCGAGAGCGTGCATCTTGAGGTTTAGACTTCTGGCGTTGAGCAGCATTACCCTTAGTTTTTTCCCAGTTGTGTTTTCTAGGGAGGTGAGTTTGTCTTTTGAGCCTTGCCTAAAAAAGGCACTATGGGGGTGGCAAGAGCCTTGGCCAATATCTGGAAGCCCGGGTTGACAGGTGCAAGCCGTCCCTTGTGAAGCAGCGTGGCTTGTCAAGCATGTCATCCCAAGCAGACAGACATTGGATCCCCTTAGAATGACACCAGTAATTGAGCCAATTGTTAAATCTGAACATTTTGTCTTTGTACTGTGGCATCATTCTTGGTGAGGGTAAGATGCTGCTCAGGGTTAGGGTCATACCGGCCTAGGCTACATAATCAGAGAGCTCCTCTGTTTCTTTTCATGTAGTCCAGGGAGGTACGTCTCAGGTCATTCACACCGGCATGGACAATGACTAAGTCGTATTTGTACTTGCTTTGGAGTGACCTGAGTGCTTGTGTTATGTGGCGGATTCTAGCACCCGACAGGCAGCTTACTGTAACCTTTTCCTTCTTCAGTCTGGTGAGCGGGACGCCAGTGTGTCTGACTATGGAGTCACCTATTACAAGTGTATCAGGCATGTTGTTTGGCCTTAAGGGCTGTGACTGTTTGGCACACTGACTTTGTGAACCATGTGTTGCATGTGCTGTGTTTTGAGGTAGTGGTTGCTTGGATGTCTGCTTTGGAGGCCTCTGTTGCTTTGGTAGATTTTTAATTAGAGCCTCCGAGTATATTTTTGTGTGTTTGTGTTTGGTTTGCAGTTGTGATAGGTCTATGTGAGACTGGGATGTTCATCGTGCATACAGCTGCAGTCATAACAGATGGGTTCTCCTGCCATCAGGCGGGTCCTCGGTCGGCCGAATTCCAAAGTCTAGGTCCAGCGTCGGTTGTCGTCGCTTCTTCCCTGACGTCAGTGCGACAGGGGTATAAAAGAACCAGCCAACGCCATTTTCTTCAGTCTTTCTTGCCGCGCGGTGCCCGAAGCAGAAGCAGTTCGCAAGTGCCGGTCGGCCAGCACCTGAAATTACGAAAATTTTGAAACCGAAGTCTTCTTGAAAGCTAAGTACCCCATTGGGGAAACTTTTCTTGCTTCAGACTGATGTCAGACAAAGTTAATAATTGTATTTCATGTGGGAAGCAAATACCGCATAAGGATTTCCATTCCCTCTGTATACCTTGTTTAGGCCCAGACCACAACGTCTCGGCCTGTCGCTTTTGTGCTACATTCAACAAACGCACCATTAAGCGTCGGGCGGAGTTCGCCCAGCATTATTTTGTAAAAACATTTAACTATATTATGTCGTCTGATACTCTGACTCCAGTTTTGTCTAAAAAACGCTAAGATAAGGACCGACACAAGAGGCCTGCGGCCTCTACCGACACCACGCCAAAGCCGACTACACGTGGTCCGGTTCTCAGCGAGGCACCTACGCAGCCCCTGACTACCGACGACACTTCATTGGCGGTGTCTCCTGTGCCCGAGGTCGCAGGCTCCTCGGCCCACACCCCGACTACAGATACCAAAGCCACTCTTGGCGTTGAACCTCAAAATGTGGACAGGTCTACCTCCACTCAAGGTGTCTTCAGACCTTCCTCTTCTTTTTCCATCAAGGCTTTCTCTAAGTCCAAAGCAGCCATGCATTCTAAGAGACAAGCTACACAGGGCTCATTTTCAGGCCCCATGCCTAAAAAACAGATGCTTATAATGGCTGAGTATTTAATTACTCTCATCGGGGGTTCTCAACCCCCACCGGACAAAAGGCCCAGAGTGGAGAAAGAATCCCCCTCCTCTGATCAGGGCTCCATTATTTCAGAGCACTCCGATGATCAGGAACATTCTTACTCCCCTTTTGAAGACTCTGATGCAGAGGAGTCCATTCCTTCTGTATCCCCCCCAGAGGATTACTCATTTGGGGAAACTTTGCATACCTTAAGGGAACACTTCCACTGGGAAGGCCAAGATTATTCAGATTCCAAGAAAAGGCTTAGGGAATTTCTCTTGCTACCTCAGCACAGGCCTCTGGCTATACCTCCTGTCTTGGACATCCTAGATGATGTTTACTCTGAGGCCTGCCATAACCCAGATTCTCTGCCTCCAGCCCCAGTCAAGCCTGACAGGTACTACAGGGTTCCTGACTCACACCATTTTCTATGCAAAAGCCATGCTGCTGACCCAGAAACCATCTCACAGGGCCCCAAGGGAATTAAGGCCTCCACTGCTAAAAATCCATTACCTTCCGAGAGAGATTCCAGATCCTTAGAAAGCTGGGGAAAAAAGGTATATACCTCGGCTACCTTAACCATGAGGGCCTTAAACTGTCAGTTCCATATGCTAAAATACCAACAGTTTTTGTTATCACAATTGAAAAGTAAAATGTCACAACTTGAACAACCAGACTTGAAGGAGTTGCAGGATTTGATGCATAGTGCAGAACAAGTGGGTAAGCATACCTTACAATGTGGTTTTGATGCTCTAGAGGCCTCATGTAGAGCTGCTGTTACATGATCAGTTATACGTAGACATGCCTGGCTCAAAGAACAAACCTTGCCTGATCATGTCAAAGCTAAATTACTAGATGCCCCTCTACAAAAGGATGTATTATTTGGTGCTAATGCTGAGGAGGTATTAAGGAAAATGGAGGAAAAGGCTAAATCAATGCAAACTGTGAAAGATTTTCTACAGGTACAACCCACACGTTTCAGTAGAAATTGGCCTTCCAAAAATTGGTCCTTTCCAGCCACGGACAGACCCCAAAGAGGTAGATACAGGCGCCCGAGGGGCAAAGGACAATCCCAAGGATCTTTTAGAGGCAGACAGTGGCAAGCTCCTACACAAAGAGGTGGTGAGAATAACTCACAATCATTCAGAAAGCAAGCCCCAATGACTTTCCCCTTTGCATGCCAAGCAAGACTCAAATGGCAGCCCCCTTAGGAGGAAAACTGACATTATTTTCAAAAAATTGGCATATTGTCACAAAAGACAAATGGATCCTGGACATTATAAACAGAGACTACAGATTCCATTTTCACACCCTTCCAAAAATGAGAGGCATGCCAATCCTGCCACACAATCAAAGGGCAGAGGCACAAAGGCAAATTACAGATCTCATAGACATGAAAGCTATTCAAGAGGTACCGACGCACGAACAAGGTCAAGGTTTTTATTCCAGACTATTCCTGGTACCAAGGAAGGGAAAAGATTGGAGACCTATTTTAGACCTATCCAACCTAAACACATTTCTACTCTTACCAAAATTCAAGATGTTCGCTCTACAGCAGCTTCTTCCCATGCTGGGCAAGGAGTCTTAGCTGGTAACATTGGACCTCAAGGAGGCATACCTGCATGTCCCAATCAGACAAAATTGCAGAAGATACCTCAGATTTCTTGCAGGTTCAACTCATTATCAATTCTCTGCATTGCCCTTTGGCTTGAGTATTGATGAAATGCCTGGCATCAGTAATTGCCTACTGCAGACTTCAATGGATACAAATATACCCCTATTTGGATGACTGCCTGATCCAAGCGGACAGCAACACATTCTTCTGAAACATCTGGCTTATGTAATAATGTTGTTGAACTCTCTAGGATACACAGTCAACAAAGAGAAATCAAGGCTAATACCCTCTCGGAAGATGATTTTCCTGTGTGCCAACTTGGACACAAACACCCAGATGGCCTACCTCACGCCAGAGAAGCAGGGGCAACTAACTCAATACTTCAGAGCACTAGCAAATTGCACCAGGCTGACTGCAGGGAAAATCCTGCAGGCTCTAGGATTTATGGCATCTTGCATCTTACTAATCCCATGTGCAAAGCTGCATATGAGGAAACTTCAATGGTACCTGAAAAACCTATGGTCTCAACACAGCCACAGTTTGGAAACAATAATACCACTAATTCCATGTCTACAAAAGGAATTTCTGTGGTGGGCTCAAGCATGCCAAACAAACACAGGTCTTCCATTCAGCAAGCCTCAAGCAAATCAAGTCATCACAACAGACGCCTCTGACTACGCCTGGGGGGCGCACATGACAGATCGATGCATTCAGGGCAAATGGTCCCAAAAAGAAAAGCACCTTCACATCAATCAAAAGGAAATGCTAGCAGTAATAAATGCAATTATAGCTTTCAAAGACCTTCTGCAACCAGGTCAACTATTGATAAGAATGGACAACACCACAGTTATGTGGTACATAAACAGGGAGGAACACATTCATACCCTCTATGCAAACTGGCCATGTCACTTTGGAACATGGCCATGGGCTTACAAATCGAACTACAAGCACAGTACTTGCCAGGCAAGGAAAACACGCTGGCAGACAACCTAAGCAGAAATATGACAGATCCACACGAATGGAAGTTGCATCCAAAAGTTTTTACAGAAATAATCCAAGCATGGGGAAGGCCAGACATGGATCTCTTTGCCTCCCACAAAAACCACCAATTGACAAAATTCTGCTCAAGGATTTTCCATCCAAAGGCCTGGAGAGTGGACGCTCTCTCTTTCAGTTGGACATCAATGACAGTTTATGCCTTCCCACCTCTTCCTCTGCTGCCCAAAGTTCTATTGAAAACCAGAGCAGACAGTCCAAAGATGATTCTCATTGCTCCAGACTGGCCAAGACAACACTGGTACCCACTCCTGAGGAGCCTGACGCATTCCCCACCATGGACCCAGCCTCTAATGCCTCTTCTCCTGACTCAGCACAGCTTCAAAACTCTTCACAGCCAGCTAAAAACACTCAATCTAGCCGCATGGAAGATTCCTTAGCATCACAACAGACCCTACTCTCCAAGGAGGTGCAGGATGTCATTTTGGAAGCCAGAAGGCCGTCAACTAGAAAAGCTTACTCCGCAAAATGGAAACGGTTTTGTATCTGGAATGAGAAAAAGAGCCAGGATCCTGGAAAACTGAAATGTTAAGTTGTCAATCTCGCCTTCATTCTTGCTTGATGGGTTCGGAGCCGATCCTCGGCTCCGACTCGGCACTTGCTAAGCTCGAGAGTCACTTTTACCAGCTCGAGGCAGCCCCATATCCCATGATGCAAGGCGGTAAGTACCCAGATCTCGTTTGCCGCTTCGCTGATGAGGTCCTCCTTTTACCAGCTCCTGGTAAGTGAATTGTTACTTTACTATTTTAGCCCCTTTTTACAAAAAACCTTAAAATTATTAGTTTTAACTTAGTTTTAATCCCTTTCTGACAGAAAATTACCCTGTCTCCTCATAACTTTTAGTCAGACTTTCACCCATCCCATCCCCCCCCTGTTAGGGTGTGTGTGTGTGTACTTGTTGTTGATACCTTTTGGTAAATTTAATTTAATTTCTTGGACTGGTGTTGTGTGTGTGTTTTATCACCATGTCTAAAGAAAGGGTCTCAGGTTTTGAGAAGTGTGACTCGTGCTGTCAGAAGATGTCTCTGACAGACGGTCACACTTCTTGCCTGTGCTGCCTGGGGCCTCTTCACCTGCAGGACTCCTGTGCTATATGTCATTCTTTTAGCCAGAGAGTCCTGCAGGAAAGAAGAAATAAATTGATTTTGGGGGGCCTTCTTAAGCCGGAGGGCTCTCTGGCTAAGTCGGCCCCATCTAAGACTTCTAAGTCTTCCAAGGCCCAGGCTTCTGTGTCCAAGCCTGTGGCCTCGGCTCCGACTCATTCAGAGTCGAGATCGGCTCCGGCTGGAGCCGATTCTGGTTTACCTAAACCTTCGGCACCGGTGGCTATCGGTGCCGACTCTGGTTCGACCGCTGCGATCAGTTCCGACCACCATGTGGCCCAGGCATCGGTGTCGGCTCCGATCGGCTCCGACACCCTTACATTTATGGCTGTATCGGCTCCGGCTGGAGCCGATGCATCGAAGCTACCTGTCGGTGCCGATAAGTTGTCGGCTCCGACAGTTTCAGTGGTTTCATCGGCTCCGATGGTTCCTTCGAGGAAGAGGTCTAGGTCCCCTTCCTTGGAGCCGATACTTCGGCTCGGCCTCTCTCTCGGGCGGAGCCATCGGAGCCGATCTTCAAGGTCATCCAGGCTTTCTGACCATGATTTGGAGAGAGTGGTCAGTAGATTACTAAAGTCACAGGCACTGGCCCAAATGCTACATAGTCCATCTCAGCAGACGACTATTAGTCCACACCCCATTGCAGTTCCTCCTTCGACTCTACCTAGACAGAGTTTGGAGTTGGAGTCTTCGGGAATAGTTACTGCTATGGCTGAGGGACAGATACACCCTTCTGCTCCTTCAGCCTCTACTCTTATCTCCTCTTTGAGACCTTCCTTAGAGGGATTCGGTGGCCGGGCTTCCCTGGTCTCCGAGGGGGTGAGTGGCATCGGACCCTTGTCCGAGCCCGCTCTTCCCCTTGGAGCCTCGGCCTTGGTGAGCTTGGCTCCGACATCTGCCTCGGAGCCCTCCTTTTTGGTGGGTCCAGGAGTTCCTAGTTCTTCGGAGCGGGTTCTCTCGGACCTTCCTGGGAGGGGGGCCTTCGAGGTGATGAAGAGTGTGCTGGCCACTGGTCTCAGCCAGCAGTCTGTTCCCTTAGCTCCTCCCTCTATGGTGCCTGTTGACATCTCTGCCACTTCTCTTGCTCCAGGACCCAGAGATCCTCCGCCTCAGGTTTCCCCACTGGGAATATCCCCCTCTTCCGAGGATTCTCCTGATTTGTCGGGGGATCCTCCGCGGAAGGGGACATGTAAGAGGAAACATGTAGACTCCCCCGAGTCTATCACTTCAGATACTGACTTAGATGAGTCAGAGGGATCCCCAAGATCCCCCTCTGAGGATGTCTCCTTCTCAGACATCCTAGAACTCCTTAGACAGAGTGGAAACTGGCCCACCAATAATCCCTCTGAGGATGAGTCAGTATACCTGGAGGCGTTTGGATCTCGGCCCTCCACCTCCTGGGTGTCTCCGCCTTTCGACCCCCTTATGCAGGTTATTGCTCGAAAGGCATGGGCTGCTCCTGACTCTGTAGAGCCTGTCCCTAGGAGGCCTTCTAAATTTATTACTGCCCCGTCGGATAAGCAATTCCTTACAAAAGGTGTCCCCGCTGATGCCATGGTGGTGGCGGCTGCCACCAAGAAGGAACTTGCAGATCCTTCCGTACCTGTCCATCCTCCTAATAAGGACTCTAGGACCATGGATAGATATGGTAAGTGGATGTTTTCTTCAGCGACCTTTGCTATGCGTTCGCTGAACTACCTTTGTCACTTCACCAGACTCCAAAGGGATATCCTTAAGGAGCTAGGTGAGGTTGTGCAGGATCCTACAGCTGCGGGGGCTCAGGAAAAAATTGCTTCGCAGCTAGGAACCCTTAACTCCATTGCAAACTCCTCCATGCGGCTGATATCATATGCTGCTGATGGAGCGAGTAGGGCCGCAGGTACAGGTGTGGCTCTTAGACGCCAAGCCTGGATGCGGCTATGTAATTTTGCAGATCCCTTTAAGGCGTCCTTCACAAACTCTCCCTTTGATGGGTCAGCTTTGTTTGGCCCTCAAGTGAAGGAAACGTTGACCAGGTGTGAGCAGGACGGCAAAACTCTTTCTGCCGTAGGAGTCCGTTTTTCCACCCCTTCTAGACCTTATCCCAAAGGACAGAAGGGTGGCAAAATGTGGTTCCATAAATCCCAAGGAGTCACGCCGGATTCACGTGGTCAGTTTACCCCTAGAGGCAGAGGGGGTAACAACAACAGACGCCGCTCTAGGGGCAGAGGGGTCCACAAAACCAGGGAAACAGAGAGTCTCTCTCTGACAAGCCCTGAGATGTTGCCCGGCTGTCCCTCCTTGGAGGCAGTCGGGGGAAGACTATCGCTGTACCCAGAAGCCTGGCGTTCTCTCACTCAAGACAGATGGGTACAGTCGATCATATCCGAGGGTTACAAAATTCCTTTCGAGGAAAGTCCTTTCTATCCCTCAAATTCCCTTCCAGATGTACCACCGGTCTAAGGAAATTGCAGAGTTAGAAGTCTCAAAACTACTGCAAAAAGAGCCATTCAGCCAGTTACAACAGACCATTCAGAGCCCGGAATCTACTCAAGGTTCTTTTTGGTCCCCAAAAAGACGGGAGACTGGAGACCAATATTGAATCTCAGCAGACTCAACAAGTCTGTGAGGAAGACAAGATTCCGAATGGTCACTCTTCAGTCGATTCTGCCCTTCTTGCAGAAGGACAACTGGATGTGCTCAATAGATCTTCAGGATGCGTACTATCACATAAAAATTCACAGACGCTCCAGGAGATTTCTCTGCTTTCAGCTGGGGTCCAGTCATTTCAAGTTCAGAGCCCTGCCCTTTGGTCTCACCACAGCCCCCAGAGTGTTCACCAAATGCATGGCAGTGGTCACGGCTCACCTGAGACGTCAAGGATTCCAGGTGTTTCCGTATCTCGACGACTGGCTCCTGTCAGCCACCACCAGGCATCAGCTGGTTCAAGCCAGGGATTACACAATAAATCTTTGTTCTCATTTGGGCATCTCGATCAACTTCGAAAAGTCATCCTTATTGCCCTGCCAGTCTATTACTTTCATAGGCGCAAACCTAAACACTGTTCGGATGTCAGCTACCCTTACAGACCAAAGAGTTTCAGACATTCAAAGTCATGTCAGGATCATTCTGGCCAACAAGAAAGTACAGGCCAGAATGGTTCTAAAGGTATTAGGTCTCATGGCTGCGGCCATTACTCTTCTTCCCCTGGCTCGCTTCTACATGCGCCTTCTTCAGTGGATGTTGTTCACTCAGTGGTCTTACCAACAACTTCCAATGCGTCACCAAATTCTGGTGACACAGATTTGCAAAATCATCTTGCTTGGTGGATCACTTCTCCCCAGATTCACCAAGGCAGACACTTTGTACCCCCATCCCGGTAGCCACTGTCACCACGGATGCCTCCCTGATCGGGTGGGGGCATTATCAGGGCAGGATGGTTCATGGGACGTGGCAACCGTTCGAGTACTACCTGCACATAAATGTCCTAGAGATGAGAGCAGTGCTTTTAACGTTGCAAGCCCTCAACGACTTTCTTCCTGTAGGGACAATTGCAGTCCACACAGACAACATGTCTGTAGTTTGGTATATCAACAAACAGGGCGGAACCAAGTCCTACCCCTTGTGTCGAGAAGCGCTCAGACTTTGGCAATGGGCGATCTCCTCTCATCGGTTTCTGGTAGCAATGCATCCCTGGGAAAACCAACATTTTAGCGGACAGATTGAGCAGAGCTATTCTCATGCCTCACGAGTGGTCTCTCAAGCAATGTATAGTGGAGGAGATTTTTCTGGAATGGGGTCGCCCATGTTGCGATCTTTTTGCTACTCCCCAAAACAGCAAATGCCCCGACTTCTTCTCTCTCTTCCCTCTGTCAGGCCATCCCCCCAGAGACGCTCTGACCCAGGATTGGCCCCAGGGACTTCTTTATGCCTTTGCTCCTTTTCCCCTGATCCCTCAAGTTATCCAGAAAGCTACCGTTTTGAGAGCCAAAATGATTCTCATCGCTCCTTATTGGCCTCGACAAATTTGGTTTCCGTTCCTCCATCGTCACCTTTTGGTGCAGCCGTGGCATCTGGACCCAGTGCCAGATCTTCTGATTCACCAATCCGGTCATTTGCACCGGTCTATCCCTTCTCTCAACCTCACAGCATGGTTGCTCCACTTCCTTAGCCAGGCTTCCTTTGATCTCTAACCCTGTTAGAGACATCATAGTAGCTTCTTTAAAATCCTCTACCAGGAGGATTTATACAAGCAAATGGAAACGTTTCTCTTATTGGGCTAAAGCCAAGAATATTGATCCCTTCACTGCCCCAGTTCAGGCAGTTTTGGACTTCTTAGCGGAGATTTTTCATGCAGGCTCCTCTTCTTCCACAGTTAGAGTTCAATTGGCTGCTATCTCGAACTTTCATGTCGGGATCGCAGATCACAATATTATGTCCCATAGGCTTTGTAGAGCCTTCTTGAAAGGAATTTTCCTGCTAAAGCCTCCAATCAGGAATCCTCCTCCTCAATGGGATCTAAATTTAGTGCTGACATCCTTGATTCTTCCCCCCTTCGAGCCAGCTGTTTCTTGCTCCCTAAAATTTCTTTCTTGGAAAACATTATTCCTAGTAGCTATTACATCGGCCAGGAGGGTGTCTGAACTTCATGCTCTATCGGTTCGACCCCCCTATTTGGTTTTTCACAAAGACAGAGTATCATTGAGAACTAATCCGACCTTTTTGCCTAAGGTCGCCTCAAAGACTAATTTGAATCAATCCATTGATCTCCCTGTATTTTTTCCAAACTATTCAAACAGATCGGAACAAAAACTACATTATCTTGATGTCCACCGCCAACTCAGATATTATTTGGACAGAACTAAACAATTTAGGAAATCCGATCAACTCTTTGTTTCCTATGCGGATAACAAGAAAGGCCTTCCTGTCTCTAAAGTGACCTTATCTAGATGGCTTTCTTCTGTCATCTTTGAAATTTATCTGCTCGGGGGAAAACAGCTGTGCTCAAAACCTAAAGCACATTCAACTAGGAGCTTAGCTACTTCTACAGCCTTTCAAGCTAGACTTCCTTTAGACACTATTTGTGCAGCGGCCACTTGGGCCACTCCTCATACTTTTGTTTCCCATTACAAATTGGACTTGGCCTCCAGGGACAGAGCCAGTTTTGGCTCTACAGTCCTCAAGAGTCTGTTCCATTGAGCCACCCAGGATAGAGGTGCTAGGGACGCGGTCCCATCAAGCAAGAATGAAGGCGAGATTGACAACTTAACATTAAGAAGTTATGTACCTACCATAACGTTCCATGTTAGTTGTCTTCTCGCCTTCTTTCTTGCGACCCTCCCTCCTTCCCCCAGGCCTGGACAGACCTTTCTACAAGGAATTATTATGCTAAGACCATTCAGAGCTGGTCCTTCTTCCATCCTGTAGGTTTTCTTTCTTCCTTTGGGAAGTGTTTATGCTTGGTGCTATTGCCCTTTGTCATCAAACGAGATCTGGGTACTTACCGCCTTGCATCATGGGATATGGGGCTGCCTCGAGCTGGTAAAAGTGACTCTCGAGCTTAGCAAGTGCCGAGTCGGAGCCGAGGATCGGCTCCGAACCCATCAAGCAAGAAAGAAGGCGAGAGAAGACAACTAACATGGAACGTTATGGTAGGTACATAACTTCTTATTTACCTCAAATACTACAGTATCTAGCTAAGCTGCTAAGCAGTGGACTTTCATTCTCCTCCATCAAAATCCATGCCTCAGCCATTTCTGCAGAATACAACACTGATCCACTCTTATTCTCTCACCCTCTCTTAAGACAGTTCCTCAGGGGGGCTAAGAATCTAAGACCCCCAAGGAAACAACCAACCTGCTAGGGATCTCAATTTCATTCTGGAAAAACTGACCTTGCCTCCCTTTGAGCCAGCTGCCTCATCAGATTTGCAATATTTGTCCTGGAAAACTGCTTTCCTTCTGGCTATTACCTCAGCTCGTAGAGTTTCAGAACTACAAGCTCTCATGGCTGTGCAGCCTTTTATCTTCCATCAGGACAGAGTTTCCTTACGAACCAACCCGTCCTTTATGCCTAAAGTGGTATCCAGGGTAGCTTTGAATCAGGCCATACACTTACCTACCTTTTATCCTAATCCTCAAAACAAAGGGGAGAGATTACTACATTCCTTGGACATCCACAGACAACTGCGTTATTATTTGGACAGAACAAAGCCTTTCAGAAAATCAGAACAGCTCTTTGTGTCCTATGCTGTGGGAGCTCAAGGAAAGCCAATTTCCAAACAGACAATCTCAAAATGGATAGCCCACTGCATACGATTTTGCTATTCTTTTCATGGCAAAACTGTACCTACAGGCATCAGATCTCACTCCACAAGGGCCACAGCTACCTCTGCAGCTTTCCTCAGAGGAGTTCCTACCAAAGATATCTTGGAAGCAGCCACTTGGAGTTCTGTGCATACCTTCTCCAAGTACTACCACCTACCATTATACTCCAAAACTAGAGCAGGCTTTGCCACTGCAGTCTTGCAGGGCATCCTGGCTCCTCCTAGTTCCACCTAGTGCCTACCACCCCTTTCTTAGCTTTGGGATTCTACCCATCTGTTATGACTGCAGCTGTATGCACGATGAACATAGTACAGTTTTGTACCTACCATAAATGTAGATGTTCGAGTGCTAATACAGCTGCAGTCCAGGTTTCCCTCCCTCCTCCCCTCTTGGGACAGGCCTATTGGCTAACACCTCCTCATACAACCTGATTGGGGTATACATTTATGGTGTATTTGCTTGCAACTACTGTATTTTGATTATATTGCATTGCCTTATTACACAAATTTATGTATTGCCTTCCTTCTGGGGGCACCTGACATCTGGGGCAAGAAAAACTGACGAAAATGGCATCGGCTGGTTCTTTTATACCCCTGTCGCACTGACGTCAGGGAAGAAGCAACAACAACCAACGCCGGACCTAGACTTTGGAATTCGGCCGACCGAGGACCCGCCTGACGGCAAGAGAACCCATCTGTTATGACTGCAGCTGTATTGGCACTTGAACATCTACATTTATGGTAGGTACAAAACTGTACTTTTGTGATGAGTGTGGTTTTCTTCTCCTCCTGACTGGTTTTGCCAGTACTGAGTCGAGAGAGCTCAGCCTCCAGTTTGGCTATATAGTCGCATCTCTCACATATATTTGTATTTGTTGGGAGGGTTGTCTGTGTACATGAGGCAGTTGTAACATTGCCTCAGGATTCCCAGATTCACCAGCTGAGCTGGAGAGGACGCCAGTAATTGACCCCTCGACATGCTAGAATAGTGTAAGGGATTGCTGTGTAACTGAATCAGAAAGGACCTATAGGGCGAAGGGGTGATTAAACAAGGGGGAAGCACAAGTAGCAAGCAGAGACAGGATTTTGGATGCAGATCGTTAAGGAGAATAACAATAGCTGTACAGAATATTATAGTCATAAAGTAGCAAAGTATTCTAAGAACTAAGCCAACAGGGGAATTTAAAAGAGATTTTGTCAATAGGGGTACCTGCCATTAGGCATACAGATAAGCAAGAGGGAACTGGAATTTAAACCTGACAAAAGAGCCTGTGTATTGGAATTGAATAATTAGAGAGGGAAAGGTAATAGAATGGTAAGAAGCAAAGAATTTATTTGGACTGTAGGCTAGAGATTGCCTTCCTTATCAAGGATTAATGTCAGTGTATAGGCAAAGAGAAAGAAATAGGGCAATCCTAAGCAAAAGGACACCACTAGCAGAGTTTGTAGTAGACCCTAGAACAGAAGGTGCTGTTAAAAAAAGGATAATTAGGGCATATAACATACTGTCTGATAATTGTAAGAATCAATCCGAGGAGGTTAGAAAGGATTGGGAAGAGAGACTGGATAATCGTTTGACAGAGAAACAATGAGGAGATATATGTACGACTCTCAAATATGCAACAAAGCCTAGAAGATTTAAGATCTTTGCTCAGAAGTGTTTACATAGACATTTTTATACCCCAAGTAAACTCCACAAAGAATTTTTTCTCAGGTAGACAGCAAATGTTGGAGGTATGATGGGCAAGAAAGAGGCAATTGTGAACATATTTTTTGGAGTGTAACGAGTTGGCAGACTTTAGCAATTTCCTGCAGACTGCAATATCAGAAGTACTGGGTGAGCAAATTGGTATAACTAAGGAAATTAGTTTTTGAGCTATGATACTGAATCGGAATTGCCTAGACATATTAAGGCCTTTCTGAGCCTAATTATGGTGGCTGCCAATAAAGCAATTACTAGAAAATGAAATCAAAGTCTAAACCACCTTTATTAGAAGCAGTGAGTATAGTAACAGACCTACAACAACTGGAAATAGGATCTTTAGAAAAGGGTAGGAGCAAATTAATTATTAAAAATTGGGAATTCTGGGAACAATACATGTAGAATAATGTTTTGGAGAAGGAAGGAGGTTTAAAAGAAGGCATGATTTGAATGAACTATGTAATGCATCCCTGACGATGACTAGATAGGTTATAAGTGCTGTATAATGTTTGCAGTTAAAAATATGTCAATATGGTTTGTTTTCATTTACATAAATGTATATAATTGTCTGTGTCATAAGTGGTAATTTTAGTAAAGATTTTTTTTTGTTTAAAAAAATACACAAATACTACCTTTACCATTCTTATAAACTGTCCTCTGAGTGTATCGAGTGCTTGTGTGCATCAAGACCCACCAAGAATACTGGGGATTCTTGCACTCTGCTCCCCTCTGGATCCTCATTGTGCTGTTAATATTGTCTGCCTTCCACCCGCACAAAACCACATTGATTTATAGTCATGGTTTGAAAATTGAAATTGGAGTATATGAAGCTGGGTGTGCAGTCTTTATTGCCTGAGTAATATAGTCACCATACTTTTCTTCCAGAATGCTGGTACTTTTCCTCTTTTTTTAAATATTGTTAAACAAAGCCATCCAAATCTTTCTCACTTTTTTCCCTTCAGAAATCCACAGGAATACTCTCTGTTGATTGATTATACATCACCATTTTATCCCACTGCATCCTATCTTAGCTAATGATTCTTTTTTTAAACACCTTTATTAGATAATCACTTTGGATGCAAGCAAACCTTCATTAACTAAAAAGAGAATGAAACATATTAATGTTTTTCCATTTGCATATATTATATATCACATATATTTTCTCTGTCACTATCATCAATCCATTATTGCTGAATTTTTGCCTTCTTAAACCTCACTCACTCACTCTTGAACGTTATTCTGCATGTATTGTTCCCTTATGTTTTATTATTTTGTAATTTGCACCTTCTCTTTTTCTAAAGATCCCTCTTCAGTTCTCTTTAATTTCAAACCTTCAAATATAGTTGGTTTAAACTTTGATTTCCATTTTCTAGTAATTGCTTTTTTGGCAGCCAACAGAATTAAACTTGAGGCCTTACTGTGTCTAAGCAATTCATATCTTTGTCCCAGTTAAAAAAACATTATTTCCTTAGTTACAGCCATTTGCTTACTCAGCATTTCTGACAGAGTGCTATGTAGGGTTTTTTAAGACTCTTCAAACTCCTTACACTCCCAAAACATTTTCACAGTTGCCCTTTCTTCTCCAGTCACACCTGCAACATTTGCTTTCTACCTGAGGAAAATTTATTTGAAGTATGTTGGGGGTGTAAAAATTCATATGCAAACAACTCCTAAGCAAAGAACTTAAACTTTCTGGATTTTCTTGCATATTTAGGAAGCATGCATATGTCTTCCCATTGTTCTCTTGTAAACTGCTGTTCAGTCTCTTTTCCCAGTCTTTTCTAACCTTCTCTGATTGATTCATACAGTTATGCAATGTCATATGCCCTACTAATCCCTTCTCTAACAGCAGCTTCTGTTCTAGATTCAAGTAAATACTCCACCAGAGCAGGGATTTCACTTTAGGATTCTCCAATCCATTTCTCTGCCTGTACTCTTGTCAATTTCTGGTGAGGAAGACCGTCTCTAATCTGCAGTCGAAAAGTTGTTTTGGAACCATCCCACTGTATTGCCTTTCCCTGTCTAGTTATTTGTTTCCAGTACTTTTCCTCCTTTGCTGTTTTTCTCCAGTAATGTTTAGCCCCCCTCTTGCCTATTTTCCACACCCCTACTTGCAGTCATTCTGGTTGGCAAAATCTTTCTCTTTTCTTATGTTGGCTTGGTTCTTTGAATACTTTTTGCTACTTTGTGTGGTCTTGGTTCTGTATAAGGATCTGCATCCAAAATATTTATCTCTTTCTGAACTTTTCCCTGCTTCATCATCTCATCCTTTTCCATTTTGAATTATAACCACCTTTTTTTGTTGTGTATATGAAAGTTAACTGTGTAGCTTTAAGATATCCCTTCAAATCATGTAATCCTAGGCCAGCTTGTTCTATTGGAAGGATCAGCTTCTGCCACTTAACTCTTGCCCCCTTTCCTTCCCAGATAAATTTCTCATATTTGTGTTATTGCCCACAGCTTCTCCACTTGTTGATAAAAATATGTCAGACCCACATGTAAAACTAAAGTGACTAAAACATTTTTACTGCCTGTATCTTACCATCCATATCCATAAACAAGAGCTTCCAGTTTCTCATTTTTTTATCTTTTTTTTTAGCCTCATCCCACATATTCTTAGCTGCCATAACATAAGCCTTTTTAATCCAAACTGTTAAGAACTTCAAACAGTACTAAAACCAGAACAGATCGATCCTTGGAGCAGTGATTCCTTTTTGCTTTTGTTAAGAATTTCGCCTTAATGTGTCACCATAAATATGGGTACAGTTAACTCCCAGTTAACTGGCACCCATGGGGATTGGTAAATGCCAGATAACTAGTTTCTGGTTGCTTGAGAGTTACTATTAAAAACAGGTCCGACTAAAATTGTACCCTATACTGTGTGTTTGGTTTGACTTGTTCTTAGGTTGGGGATAGAAGGAATTTATTAAAACTCTAAAATTCTAAAAACATAAGGTGTGTTTCTGTGTGTGGGGCAAAGTGCAACACATGAAAACTGTACTGTATTTCTTTGATTTTTTTTTTCTGGTTTCTTGAGTTCCACTTAACTGAGATTTTACTGTATTGTTGAACCAATTTGTTTGTGGGTATATAATTGAAGGCTATTGTCTTTGCTTTATCTTCATTAAGTTTATGTCCCAAAATGACTTGAAACTGTCTCAAAAATGTTCTACAACACTGAGCTGGCATTTTCTGGATTTATCTGGTACAAAAGAATTTTCTTCTGCAAAGAAGGGCTACTTTTCTTGATTACCATACCAGTTATGTAATTGAATTTCTAAATCCCTTATTTTTTTATGCCAGTGGCTCTAGATATAAAGCAAATAACAGAGGAAAGAGGGTACCCTTAACTTGTTCTGTTGTCCAAACCCAACTTATCAGAGAGGAACTTTCCCAGTTTAATTCTTGCCTCTGATCCTTCATATATCCTCTTAGTTAATCTTATTGTGTCAGGCAATGTAAATTCTTCCATTGTCTTACTTAAAAAATCCCAGCTTATTCTTTTGAAGGCTTTCTCTGCATCAAGACCCACCAGCAGCGATATTTTCTTTCTTACATTCTGCTTCCCTTTGGGTCATCGTTTGCTAATGTCATATGTTTGCCTCCCTTCCACAAAACCACATTGATCCAGATCTCTCAATTTTGGCAACACATTTACCCTTCGTTTTAACTAGTATAGACATAAGTACTTTGTAATCATGGTTTAACATTGAAATGGGTGTGTATGAAGCTGGGTCTGATGGATGTTTACCATCCTTGAGTAATAAAAATACCACAGCTTTCTTCCAAGGCATTGGTGCTTCCTGTCCTTTTTTTTTTCATAAGTTAGGTTACATGTTAAAGCCTTATGGTATTCAAGGAACACTGTCTCAATAATTGTTGGATCAAACATGCTAGTGCCAGTCCAATATTACAAAGACTTTTTACATTTTACTGGAGTATTCACACCTGTATATTCAAATAATTTATTCCTTAACTGTGACATCTTGTGAGTTACATAACATGTTCTTGTAATAACTGTAAACAGAACGTTAAGTTATGATGATTATATGGCTTTGGATTATTATATACTTCCAAACCTAATAAAGACTGAAGAAAGGATTAAATAGCTTTACAGGCAAATATAAGTCTACACCTGATGTATCTATAATGGAGGGTATAAAGACCCACTGAAACACATCTATCCTTACAGTATCACTGCTTAATATCAGGTATTCTGTGTGTAAATTTATGCTGTACTAATTCTAAACAATTAAGGTATTAATTATTTAGAGTATAGAACACTACTTTTTATTCCAAAATTAATCTGATATTTATCTTGTATAAATGTGTTAAGATCATAACCTTTCTCGGTGCAATGTTTTTTAGAATCAAACCAATCTGTCTCAAGGCCTTATTAAAGATGGGTGTCATATGATTTACAAAACAAAGAGGACTCCATCAGTATACCAGGATTCTTATATTCACTAACTTTCAATAAATGACATGTAGAGAATATAATGGATCTCCTTAATTTTTGTTTGCCAAAAATATATTACACTTTTTCTCACAAAATGAGATAGCAACTCTACTAGCCCACTTACTTAGATATAATAAATACTTCTTAATATTAGTGAAACCATCTTTGTTATTAGCAGAAAAAAAGTTTTATAATAGTCTGTGTACTTAGTCAACTAGCAATGCTTATTATGTGGAATAGAGGCAAAGGTGATGTTAAACAAAAAAGGCCTGAACACAGATCTCTGGAACATGTGATCTCACTAGTGGAAGATCCACTTTTTTCCCCTTCTGGCCTTACTCTTTGAGTTCTGCATGTGAGCCAACGATTAATCCACCTACATAAATATTGATTAACCTTGTACTGTTGTTGTGGAATGATAGTAGCTCAAAACGCTTTTGTTAAATCCAGATAGGTTTCACCTGTGCTAATTCCCATCTCCATAGTCACAGAGATGTAATTTAAAAAAAAAAAAAAAAAACTTGACACATTAGTGAGTTTGAACTGGCCTTTCAGAAAACCATGTTGAAAGCTATCAAGTAATGCAAGATTATTTTCTGTAAGTATGATGCTGCTAATACATCTGCCAAAGCATTTGCATAGTACTAGTGTTAGACTTACTGGATGATGCTTTCGTTCTGACATCTTATCTCCAGATTTAAAAATTGGAGTGACTAATGGTTCTTTCTAAGAATTTGGTACATTATAGATCACAGAATGGTGTAGTTAATATACTTAATACATCTTTTATATTAGCCAACAAAATTCCATGAATACAATCTGTTCCACTTGATGCATCAGATTTAATTTTATTTAAGGCTTTTAATATCTCTTCAGTAACGTTAGGACACTTTTTTCTTAGTCATTTCTTTCAGGAATTGAGAATAACGATCACTAGTATCAATTCTTGTTAACTAAGCATTCACCATCAACAAAAATAGAATTAATATGATCTGTTTCACTCCTTAAGGAATTAATGTATTTGTAATCTTTGTGAGTTTTAGGTGATTATTTGCCAACAAAGTTTCATATTTTTTTCCTTTCTTAGACTTAGTAGTAGTTCCTTAATTTTCAACCTTAACTTCCTTTTACTAAATCGATTCGGACATTTGTCATAAACATAAGAAGCCCTATTTTTCCTGTTGTATAATCTATTCAGATTATAATTCTGCCATGTTGAGAATTTATTTTTGAAATGTATAATTCTGTAGCAAGTTGTCCAAGCTGCACTGTTTATACAGTAGAAATTCTGTTATTACCCCACTAACTGACTCGGCCATCTCTGTTCAGTTCAAGAACAGCAAATTATTCTTCAACTGATAGTAATTAGACCATAATTATGTTTGGTTCATACTCTTGATTTACCTTTAGTAATGATTTCAAACGAGAGAAACAAAAGATAGTGTAATCCTAAAGGAAGAGAACTCTGAATAATTTCAGTTAAAATCTGATTATCTGTATCTAACAAATCTAGGATATTACCATCTTGAGTCAGTTCTAAAGTCAATTGTGTAAGTTTATTACACTCAAAAATCTCTAACTCTCTCTCATAATTATTTTCTCTTCCTTCACTTGTCAATCAAATGTAGGGTAATTAGTGACCTATCAGTACTAGATTTCTGTAATCTAAATTTATATTTAATCTAGACAGGCAATCATAGTAAATATCTAAACTCATCCTAGGTGTACATTAAGTTGTCAGTGTTATAGGAGCATGCAACAGTACTCTATAAACCTAGACTATTGCACAGTCCATCTCAGTAGTAGTTTTTACAAGTTTACAAGAAATTGAATTTCTAAGCTATACTTACACCTCCACATTTCTCTTGCTTGTTCATAAGCATTCAAGTCGGTTATAACGTATTTATTTGTAAGTCGTATGAATTCCATGTCTCAGTAACAGCAATAAACTTGTATCAATATAAAAAAAGTACAGTAAATTTTTAACTCGCTTCCTTTTGTTCCCCAAACTTTGGGGATTACAGTATAAACATTTTAAAGATCTGTTCTATTTCCTGTTTCTGTTACAGAAATGGATCCAGTCATGTGAGGTCCTACAAAATTTCAGCATAATTCCTAAACAAGCCTGTTAGAACCTTAGATCATCAATGCTCATTTATATTAAGAATTGCATTATTCATCTTATTTAATGTTGTATACCTTAAATCAATAGTACCCCCCCCCCGTAAAATAAATTTATTATAGGTCATTTTGACCCTATTTAACCCTGTTAAATCTAAATAATCAATCAACTTCAACAGTGGTAAAGAAGAAACTGCAATATTCCCTTTATTCAGTGATGTTATTTGACTATCAATGCATTTTACATATGAATCTCCAATTACCTGTGGTTCAGAATGACAACCTTATGCACTGTTCTTGGTCAGTGAAGTAAAGCCAGACACTTCACTGTGTTTATTATCTTTATCCTTACTAATTAACGCACTAGAGCTGCTCTTTTAAGCTTTCTTGCAAGCATGATCTCTATTCATCCTTAATTCTGCCCACTAATACAGTTACTATCATCATCGGAGCAAGGGTTATATGAAGTACTACAGTTAAAGAAAAAACTTCTTCCTCCAAATTTTGTATTCAAAACAATACAATGAATCAAACATTGATGTTTATTATAATCTGTTGAACTGTGTTTGGCTTCAGACACATTTAATACCTTCTTGGCATCAGGAAATGGAGAACCCTCTTAATGATGTAAGCCTCTTACGCTTTGTGCTGTACCCCTCAACCAACAAATCATCACTCAAATCTTCTCATTGGTTTGAGTTGCTTTTCTTATACCTATGTCATTTATACCAGTGATAACTTTTGTAATAAATTACTTTGAAAAGTTTTCCCCAGTAACTGAGAATGTGTGGTGGAAAAATGATAGTACATTTATTTTTATAGTTTAAAACATTAGAACATTTGGATATGTTAGTACAAGAACTCTCTACTTTCTCTATTACGTCATGTTCTAAGTTACCAGCATGTATCCCTGAAAGAGACTGCATAACCATTGAGTTACCCACCAAAACTTTAAATTTATTAAGTCTTCCTTAGATTGTTCACATTGTTGCATATAAGACTGTCTTATTTTAAATAGCACTTGAACTAAGTGAAATCTCTTCTATTAAATTAGTCATTGTGGAATATTTACTAACGTTTTTTTTTTTTATTTCCTCCATTAGCATTCTCAGCTTGCTTTCGACATTGATCTTTATTTAACTTCTGACTAATAAACTTTAATTTTCTTGTTTCCATCCTTTTTCATTGTCACTTTTTGTATCAAAATGCTGACTGCCAGTTTTTAACAAATTTAGTAATATATCTTAAACTACTTCATTACTGCATGTGCACTCAGTTTGAGAATCAAACAAGATATTACTAAAAATTAAACTTAAATTTTTTTAAACGTTTACAATTAATATACTTTTTTTGTTCTAAGACATAATTTATTAGCAATACCCCCACGAGTTAAACATCTACCCAGATATTTCCGATTAAATTTGCATGTTCTTGAAGATTTGATTAAAGATTCAGTAATAATTGGTTGCAAACTCTTACAATTCAATCTAACAAGTAACAACATTGTTGTTGACCTATAGCTACTCATATGCACAGTACTCGAGCACCACTAAACAACAGCATCCATTTAAGAGCAGAACAGTTATCATTCAGCAAACAGACCCAGATAGGAAGACATGGACCACCTATTAAACAGCACATGCTTTCAGTGCTGTACAGCTAAATAAAAATAAAAAAAATCAAAGTTTCTTCACCCTTATCTTTAAAAGGGCAACCAGGGTAGAGTTCACAACATAGCAAGCACCACCAAACAGCAGCATATATTGTTCACTTTTGAGTAGAACAGTTACAGTTCAGCTCCCAATAAGAAGACAGTATACCTGAAAGCCATTTATATTCCAAGATATGGATAGCGTAACCATTATGATAAAAGGTTATTTTACCACGTATTATACATTAGTATTTTTGAATGTTTATTTCTAACATTTGTGTTATATGCACAAATGTTTGGCAGGCTGATCTTTAATTTGCAGCTATGTCGCATTTTCAAGACTTTTTGTTTTACTGAAAACCTTCAAAAAAGAAACTAAATTTTTCAGAACACCTTCATCCCCTGTTAACTTAGAACAAGCACACAAAACTGTGTGCATCTTCAGAAAATGAAATGCAACTCTCTACATAGGAACAATTGCCCCAAATCAACAACTGCACCCACAGGCATTACCTAAACTAAAATTAAGGTTACCCGTGCTAAAGCGCATGCTGCAGCCTGCATTTCCACTTAAACAGATTGCTGTCTGTTCTTTTCTTAGCCCTAAGAAAAAGTGCATTGTCCATCTTTAAAAAAACTAAATTGTATACCATTCTTTTAAATGCATTCGTGTTAAGGATTCCAGAGAAACTGCTGTTTTTTTCACTTCCCATAATTTCAAATGTTATTTTTCACTGAACTGCTTGCTGTTGTACCTTTTAAATGTTGCATTTCCCTCATCTAACAATGATAGTTCATCTACATGTAAAAGTAGTTAACACTGAATGTTTGTGAATTCACACAGATTGTACAACTGCCATCAGCTGCAGATGACATTACTCCCACTGAACTTTACCTAATGGGGGGGGGGGTGAGGACAAGCTAATATCTTTGCAGATACAAGAAACTTGGCGTTTTTATGGTGGTCATCATTTTGTCTTTTTTCTCAAGCATACTTGGGTACAAAAACACTTGTTTATAGCTTAAGCCAGTGGCATTAATCTAGACTTTCACCCTTGTAGAAATAAGACAAAATATCTTTATTCTATGTATACTGTAGTATAGTATACTTTTACACCATACCCCATACCAGCAGCCCAAGATCACAGCATATTAACATTGTTTGCTTTTGTGCAGCCTTTTTCCCTTGTTACACTGTGAAAAGCCTATGTTTCTTAAAATGAAAAACCTACTCTTTAATATCTTTATGCGCATAACAGTAGCTGAAAAGATTCCCCCATATTTAAAATACCCCTGATTACATACTACACAAAACTGCTTTACTATTTATAACACACAGTTTATATCATGAAATGCGTTATACAAATACTAATAAAAACATACATTGTTTTACTTAGTTTTTCCCCTTTTTAGTGTTCTGCTAAATGCTGAGGAGGTAAAGTGGAATATATGTTTTATAGTCCACCCCCAAGTTAAAAAAAATCAACAAAAGTCCAGTCTTAATCGGTCCCTTTTTTGCAAAGCATAAATGTGATTTGTGTTTTTGTAGTTCACAATGTATTTATTAATTTCATTTTTTTTGGTGATTGTCTTCCTGTTCTTCACAATTTCCCAGTACCAGACTCTGTTTCAAATCCAAGGTGCTCTTGATTCTTCTAGTTCACTCCTGTGCTTTTTTCTGCCTCTGAAGAATTTTCCTTTGGAACATTGGAACAGATTTCACTGGCATAGTCTCTCTGTGAGCTTGTCAGAAGAATAAGAAGCAGAGTCCCATTCTGTTTGCTAACCCACTTTTTGTTAGCCTGTTTTGCATCCAAAAATGTCTTTGATCCATCCTCCAGGAAAAATATTCTGAAGACTGCTAGATATAACAGCTTGAATGTTATACATGAATCTCTATATTCCCTGATTGCTGGGATAAATTAGCTTCTTTTTTGCCTGGTGTACAGCGAATAATTGTTTTCCACAAGCCCTGTGTTGTGTCGAGTTTTTAATTCTTTTCCCTTCTGCCATAGTTTTGTCTGGAATAACTTTCTGGTTGCATGATTGCATCTTTACAAATACAGATCTTGACTGCTTCCTCATGGCCAAGTCTGGAGCATGCACTCGGTGTGCCCTTTCAATTAATAAATCCTGCTAAATTAACAGTTTGGTAAAAACCAAAGCTTGCATTTCTTTGCCGAACTATTAATTTGACATTTTGGCAATTAAATATTTTTTCACAAACATTTACTAATGGTAATGCACTTCATTATATCAGCTCTCAAAGTGGCGTGCACGCCGCTTCCTACCTTATTAATTTTAATGCCATAAATACAGCACCACAACTTTATACTTCTGTGTCTGGAAGGTTATTTAAATGTAGTCTAAAAAGTGGCTTGAAACAAAGTTTTCTTTTTGCATAAAATAATGTCTTTTAATGCATCCTTGTGCATGCAAACACTTTTTTATGTAAAATAAAACTTTGTTTTGCAGCTTTAAACATGATCTTTAATTCTCAGTTTCTTTTTCACACTAGAATAGCTGAAATTAAGCTGTTGATCAGTGTTAAGTTGTCCTGGAAGTCCACTTTTCCATACTTATTCTTGGCTAGTAATTCTTGACCTCATCTTCCTCTAACCTTGGCAGAGTTAAGGTTTCCATAAATATATCCATTTGTACCTTTTCTTGTTTCCCTATTCATCTGCTTTATATAAATGTTCATAGAATGCCAAACATATATGTAATACTTATGTAGCATATGTGATTATTTTTCTTGCCATAAGCTCCATTGGTTTTGCAGCTTCTTTCTTTCTGTTGCCTAAGTTAAGAGTTTTGGTGGTAGGGAGCTGTTCAGCAACTACTTTTTTGATAACTGGAGGCTTTCTAAACTTATACATGTTATTCAAATACTCCCTTGTTTCCTTTTAGCACTGTGCTGCTGTTGCTGTTCTTGTTCTGTGTGTTTCCCCTTCTTCTGCAATGCTTTAACCTTTTATCAACTTCTCTGGGAAATTCATGTTATTCCTTTTTCTGCTGTTTTAAACTCCATTATCCCACTCAGTAGTTATCCCGTCTGAAGAGGTTTTTTATCTTCCCTAACAACTCTTGAATCATTTAAACTTTCCATTACTTAACTTGTTCTCTTAACAGATGGGTAGGAAACACCAGTATCTCACTTTTGCTTTATTATGCTATGTCTTTATCTTGAACTTTGTGCATGATCCGAAGTAGTTATTCGGTGTGCATCAAAGCTTTCAATTAAAATGCCCATGCTATTGTCAAGTGTAATTTCTATCCAGTCTATACCAGTTATTGTCCCTTTGGAATAATTAGTAAATTCTGTTGGAGTTCTTGTTACTAAGTTCATATCTTCCATTTCAAACATTTTTATACATTGCTTCAGAAATCTACTTTTTATTGTACTGTCCCTTCTAGCTCCCCCAGTACACCCTCACTATTTCAAGTCAGGTTCTGCACCCCACCCATAAATCATATTCCCCTGCCGAAAGCGAAGTATTTCTCCCCAAACTCTTTGGTCTCCATAATAATATTCTAGGTAGGGTATACATACATGTCAGTGTAATTCTCCTTCTCTGCAAAAGAACCCTTACTAACATAAGTATTTTGTTACTGTCAGCCTTTTCCTCTTCTGTAACAGTTAGAGGCCCTCTCACTGTTGGTATTATAAATCCCCTTTGCCTTCTTCCATGATATTCTGAATGAAAAGCCATTTTTGAAAGCCCCCCCCCCCATTCACTGGTTAATTTCTCTTTGTGCCTCCTGTGACATTGTTACTTGACCCTACACTTCTTAGTATAATTCCGTGCTCTGTTTTTTTTTTTTATCTATTTCTGCAGTGCCATTTATATTCCTCCTTAAAACAAGAAGTAGTAGGACACTGCCAAGATGAAGCCAGTAAAATCACCATTTATTGAATAAAAGTAAGCGCTTTCGGGATAACCCTTCATCAGACATAATTTTTAACACAATAAAACAGCCATATTTAAAATACAAACCATCCAATCACTTTAAGTATTTTGAGGGAAAGAATACTAGTGTATATTATAATTTAACCTTGGTGCAAAAACGGGCACTTCAAGGGTTGATGGACAATAAAGAGATAACAATAAAAATGGCGGATAAAGGAGGTGCAATTGTAGTGTTAGATATGGAATGGTATAACAAAAAATTAAGAGATACATTGGCCATGGATGGAGCTTATGAGCAGGTTAACCCTTTACAGGTTAAAATGATAATAGATAATGTACATAGTGGGTTAACAGCTTTGTTAGAGGGAATGAGGATAACTAAGGAAACTTATGAATTTTTGAGAATAGATAAACCTGTTACACCCGTATTCAAGGCCCTACCAAAGATCCATAAGTCATTCAGTGACCCACCACTCAGGCCTATTGTCTCGGGAAGAGGGTGGGTCACAGAAAATGTTTCGATTTGGCTAGAATTTGTTCTGAAACCCTATTTAGAGAAAATCAATAATATACTGAAGGACACAGGGCATTTTTTGGGGCAGTTAGCAAAGGTGGTCAAATTAGAAGGAAAGAGACTATTAATGGCTACATTAGATGTCAACAGTCTCTTTACTGTTATTGATCATGACTATGGTATTACAGCAGTGGGTGAGGTTATCAGTAACCTAGGAGCTACAGAACATATGCGACTCACTGTGGAAAGCCTGCTCTCCTTGGTTTTGTTTAACAATGTCTTTATGGGACCTGGGTCCCTATACAGACAAGCACGGGGGGTAGCCATGGGCACCCCCTGTGCAAATACTTATGCAAATTTAGTGTTATCTAAATGGGAGACCAAAGAGATTTTGAACAATCAGGCATGGCTTGAACACATAGTTTTATATGTTAGATTTGTAGATGATGTTAGATTTGTAGATGATGTTTTTATTTTATGGGATGGGGATTTGTCCACCTTTGAAAGCTTCTTAGCATTTCTACATACGACAACAACTTTTTTGACTTTTAGTGCTAAAACTTCATTTAACCAGATAGACTTTCTAGATGTCTGTGTGGAACAGACTGATTTGGGATTTACATCAAGACTCTACAGAAAAGAATGTTGGCAAAATACATTGCTATCTTTTGACAGCATGCATCCGAGGCACATTTTTCCGAACATCATAAAAAGTCAGGTGGGTAGGATTTCTAGGGTATGTTCTGAGGATGCATGCTGTGAAGAGGAATTGTCAAAGTTAGATCAGCACCTTATTGATAGAGGCTATGGGAGATCTTTAATTGACAATGTTATGAGAAACAACAAACAATATAGGAAAACAAGGTACAAACCATGGATGAATGGCACACATAGAGATAGACAGGATATTGTGTCTAACAGAAACAAAGATGGAAAACCTAAATTGTTATTTACCTATGGTAGTAATATTAAGGACATATGCCAAATAGTGCAGAATAATTGGAATATATTAACAAGCGACATTGGACTAAAAGATATAGTAGGTGAACGTCCCATGTTTAATTATAGAAGAAATAAGAATTTAAAAGAATTATTATGTAAGGAGGTACATTTGGACAAGGGGCTGAAGCCAAATATGAGTGCAGGCACTCACCCCTGTGGCAACTGTAAAGCGTGTGTATATATTAGGGGGGACGTAGATTTTAAACATCCTGATATAAGTAAAACTTTTTATTTTAAGGGGAGGGCAATCTGTAGGACACAACATCTGGTCTACATGGCTAACTGTGAAAAATGTGCATGTTTTTATATTGGCATGACTAACAATATGTTAAAAGTTAGGATATTGCAACATTTGATTAACATTAGAAATTGTGACCTGAGCAATGCACTTTATAGGCATATAAGTATGAATCCTACACATAGTTTTAAATTTAGATGTATAGTCAACATTAGGGTCAATGATAGGGGGGGTGACATCAAACACAGAACAGCTTTAGCTGAATCCAAATGGATTGTTGATCTAAGAGCACATAGACCCCCAGGCCTTAATGATGTGTTACCTATTAAACCTGCTTTACAGAATAGGCGGGTATTTGTAAGCAAGTGATTGGATGGTTTGTATTTTAAATATGGCTGTTTTATTGTGTTAAAAATTGTCTGATGAAGGGTTATCCCGAAAGCGCTTACTTTTATTCAATAAATGGTGATTTTACTGGCTTCATCTTGGCAGTGTCCTACTACTTCTTGTTTTTTGGATTTATCTGTTTTAGTACCTTGGGACTTCAGCATAACGTTTCTCCTTTGTTTGTGTATATTCCTCCTTAAAATTGATAAGGCAGCCATTCTGATAAAAGGCTATTAATTTCACATAATTTGCATGACCTTTCTAATATTTGGCAGGATGATCTTGCTGCTTTTCTTTGTTTGAATACTTGTCACATTTTCCTAAATGTACCACTTCATTTGAAACACTCAGTTAAAAAAAATGTTTTTTTCACTCTTACAAAATCCTTTTAACACACAGCAAGTGCATAAATCTATGTAAACTTTCCCAAAAGGGAAGTTAATTCCTCATATGGGGGCAGTTGCCGCCAAACAGACAGATATACCCACAGTCATTATGTATTCTAAAGTTGGGTTTAATCATGCTGAAAGCACATACTACAGCCTGTATTCCCTTTTGCACAGATATCATTTCTCGTTGCCCTAATTCTGTTTTCCTTCCAGATGTGAAAAATGACTTGCATGCTCCCCGTTAACTGACTAAAAAAGTGCAGTGGCTACCCTTAAAGTAACATATACACTGTTATATTAGTGTTGAGGTATTGTGACTGCTGGGGGTGCAACTTCTCGCAAAAGTAGTTACTTCCCTCAGTTCATTTATTTTCACTGTCTTGCTTTTCCATTCCATGTTAAATACTAATGTATAATGATTGTTGTATAGTTAACTCAGAGTACGTTGTTTAGTCATTTCCTGATTAATCATTTAAACCTGTAGACTAACCATATTTAACTGTAGATATTTTCGGGGGGGAGGGAGATAATAGCTTTACACATGCATGACATGGCTATTTTCAAATGTTAGAAGACCACATCTTTTCATGGTTTCCATTTTCTAGCCTTTTTGCTTTAAAAAAAGTGTTGTCTGCAGCATAAACAAAGCACATTAGTCTGTACTTCCACCTGTACGAAAACAGGGAAATTATATTTTAATACTTGCGTATAATATGATCTGTACACTTTTACCATCCCAACAACCCAAAATCACATTATATTGGTTGTATTTAGCCTTTGGCTTGTTACACTATAAACCCGAGATATATTACATTCAAGAAAAACTACTTTTTTTTTTACTTTAAGATCACTAGCATAAACCTTAGTCACCGAGACTCCCTCCTCACCTCACATTTAAAATATCTCTGTGTACTTTAAATTATTTTACAATGCAACATGCAGTTTACTTCCAAGGAATTTATTATACAAATATTACTAAGAAAAAGCAGATCTTTTTTCTTATCTGTCCCTTCATTGCCTTTTTAAACATTAATGAAAGAGGAAATTACCCCACCAGTTTAGCAGTCAACAAACTTCCATTCTTTTTTAGCTACTACTTGCAGAAGCAGAAGGGGGTTGGGAGGGTGGCCTAATGGTTAAGGTGTTTGCCTTACGAACACAAGGTGCAGGGTTTGAGTCTCACAAGGGATAATTGGCTAGGCTTAAAATGGCTCGCAAGGGCAGTTAGCTTAGTACTAATCTATGAATCTATAAGCACAGTTCTCATGTCTAAACTGCGTTTAATGAAAATTATACTTAAAGGTTCTTCCATTTAATTCTTAATTTCCAATTATTGTTGGTAGTCGTCTTCAGCATCATCTTGACCACCCAACACCAGTCCTGGGACCCCTACTGTTTGGAATCTATTTCTCCAAAGTACAAGATATTTCTCTGAAGTACAAGGTAAAACTAAAGGTCTGTGGCTGACTGAGTTTGCTGATAACTGCAAACTGGAAGCAGTCATAGAATCTCCAAACGATGTCTACATTCTATAAGAGAGTGTTGCTCAAACAAATGATCAGTGCCAAAATCATGGTCTTAAACTCAATGCAAAAAAAAATGTGATCATCCCTTTCGGTAAGAGGGATGTTCCTGCTAACTACCACATCAGTGACCATACCAGTACTCAGTGGTGAGAGACCTGGGCACACAGGCCATCTCTGCCTCGCATGTAAGGCAATCTTTGACCCTGTTGTAAATGCTGCATATCCACAAGTCATATAGTACACTGATTACTCTAAAGACCTTAACCTGGTATGTGACATTAATAGAACCTGCAGGAGGGACAGATTAGCCTCCCAGAGGTTACCACACCTTTGGAACAGACTCCCACTTCATGTTAAGTAGAGCACCTCATTGGCCCTTTTCAAGCGCAGGCTGGACGATTGGATGGGTATAAGTAAATTCACCACAGGGGTTCAACCTCTGTCCCTTTTGGGCAGGGCAGTAGATGCTGATCATGGATATAAGGGTAGAACCTGGCTAGGCTTGTAACGGCCCTAGGGCCATTAGCTTAGTAGCAGCGATATCTAGTTTTCATATATGTGAATCTGGCCTCAACTTCCTGTTTCATAGGCTGTGCAGGGTGTTTCTTAAAGGTACTTTATTACTACGGCCACCTATCAGAGACCCCCCCCCCAGCACCATGGGGCTTAAATTTCGTCCTATCCTGTTTAATTTTTCCCCCTTTTGACCCAGCTTCATCTTGTGAACTCAAGTTTTTGACAGGGAAATCTATTCTCTTGATAGCAATTACCTCTGCTAGGAGGGTGTCAGCTGCAAGCCTTGTCAATAAAGCCCCTGTACATGCTTTTCCACAGAGACAGGGTAGCCTTATGCACAAACGCTTCCTTTTTGCCAAAAGTATGTTCAGAGTCCAGTTTGAATCAGTCTATAGAACTACCAAGTTACAGTAATAAGGCAGAATACATGTTACATCAACTGAATGTGCATAGATAATTAACGTTTCTATTTACCCAGGACTAAGAACTACAGAAAATCGGACCAGCTTTTTATATCTTTTTCAAATTCAAAGAAAGGTGACACTTTTTCTAAATGGCTTTCAGATTGCATAGCCTTCATCTGTAAGTCTCAAAACAGACATCTTCCCAATAAAGTAAAATCCCACTCTACAAGAGCCGTAGCAACCTCCTCTACTTTTCTGGGTAAACTACCAATTGATACCATTTGTGCTGCAGCAATATGGGCAAGACCACATACCTTAATCGCTCATTACAAAGTCGATTTGGCCTCTAGGAACAGGGCCTCTTTTGGTTCCACGATTCTGGAGAATATTCTCCCTTGAGCCACTCAAGAGAGTTGGTGCTAGGGACACGGTCCCAACCTGGTAAGAATGAAGGTGAGATAGGACAACACTACATAAAGAAGTTATGTACTCACCATAACGTTCCATGTGTGTTGTCCATCTTTGCCTTCATTCTTACATCCCACCCTCCTTTTCCCCCTTCCATTTTTACTCCTGGAAGACTGAGTTGGCACAATTGGATATCATCATTCCCTGGCCTTCTTTATTGCACTCTGAATTATTAAACTGTATTTATTTATCTTACTGTTATAACTGCAAACAACATCTGGGTAGTTTACCTAGTGCATGCTGGGATAGGGTTTAGCCAGAAGCTAGTGTAAGACCTCGAGCTTGCATATAAAGGCCGAGTCCGATCAGATCTGAACCTGACCTGGTAAGAATAAAGGTGAAGATGGACAACACACATGGAATGTTATGGCGAGTACATAACTTCTGATGTTCTGTAGTCCTATCTCACCTTCATTCTTACGTATGGGTTCAGAGCTGATCCTCTGCTCCGACTCAGCCGATTACAAAGCTCGAAGTCTCTCACTTGGCTCATGGCAAGGTAGATATCCCATAGTGCACTAGTAAGAATCCCCAGATCTTGTTTGCTGTGTCTACAAGTTCAGAAGTGCACTCTTTCTTGGCCGTGGTCAAGTTGCATTTTTCTTCATTGTTATTGTTCATAGTGATAGTTTTTTCATAATAGTATTAGCTTAGTCGTTGTTATTATAGATAGAAAATAGTAGCTTGTTTTTCAAAATTTGCAAAGTTGTTATTGAAAACTTGTTGGCCGTTGCTTCCGCAGGCCCTTTTAGCTCCCTGAGTGGTATCCCTTTCTTGGTGTGCTAGTTTTTTGTCTATATTTACATATTTTAGCGCAGATCCGTGTTTGGGTTAGGATCTTTTCTAATAATGTATTTTTCACTAGAATAGTACTGTATAATTGATAGCTGTGTGCATTGTCTTTTACTAATTCTTATTAGCTAGTAGTTAGCATGTTGAATTTTTGCAGCAAATTCTTCTCTGTTTCCGGATAGGTCTGTTTTGCAGCAAATTCTTCTCTGTTTACGGATAGGTCTGTTTGTTAGAGGAGCTTGTCCTCTCTTCCCACTTTTCCCCTCGTGTTTGTGTTAGTGAAAACATGTCTAAGGAGTCTAAGGATCATAAACCTTCGGGTTTTAAGAAGGGTCTCAAATGCTCTCAAAAAATGTCAATAACTGACAGGCATAGTAATTGTGCTTACTGTCTCGGTGCCATACATATCTGTTTTATCTGGACCTCCTCAGAAAATCTCAAAATTGGACACACCTTCTACCTCTTTGGCTCCACTGTCCTCGGAGCCGGTTGAGGGTATTGATATAGACACTCCACTGTTGGCCCCAAGTTTTTCAGAGCGAACTACTGAACATTTACCTCTGAGCCTGTCTAGAGAATTATTACTGGTCTCCCCACCTCTCAGATCTCCCATTTTGCAGAGATCTAGGTCACCTACCTTATCTTCCAGATCCTCCAAGAGTCTTTCTGAAGAGGATATAGAAAGAGTACTGCTTAGACTCTTGACATCATCGGCGCTAGATAATTTGTTGCTGGCTCTGAACCAATCGGTTCCGGAGTCGTCTAAGGCCATACTCCCTGTTTCTGTTCCTCCGAGCCATATTGGTCCTTTGGAGCCAGAGCTATCAGTGCCACTTGTTGTGGAACCTTTGGTTCCAGCACCTCTCGTGTCTGTCTTGGAGCAGAGTTCCGCTTTGACACCTTTGGCGCTGTCCTTTGTGTCTAGGAGCCGAAGCTCAACAGTCGGCCTCGACAGTGATGCTTGGACCTGGACTTCTTCAGTTCTGAGTCTACTTCTTGGTGTGTCAGCTAGGCTGAGCTCGGATCCCTACATCTCTCTCAGAGCCGATCGCTTTGGAGCTGAGGGCTACTTCCACTTCCTCTGATCCGGGAGTGTCCTTGGAGCCAGAGAGATCTGCCTTCGAGATGATGAGGAGCGTGCTGTCTAGGTCTTTAGCTCCACACAAGAGTACCGATGGTCTTCCCCCTCAAGCTCCGATCTCTGTCTCACCACCATCTCTCTCTCTCTCTTGGCAGCAGAGACCCACAGCCTCAGGAGCCCCCATTGGGTGGCCCCCAGTCTTCTGAGACCTCCCCAGAATACCCTTCTGAGGATCCTCAGAAGAGAACTTGAAAGAGGAAGCATGTAGACTCCCCTGATGAGTCCATCACCTTTGGCACTGACCTCGAGGAGTCAGAAGGGTCCCCTAGGTCGTCCTCTGATGATATCTCCTTTGTAGATATCCTGAAACAGAGAGGCGGCTGGCCCACTGTCACCCCTTCTGATGAGGAGTCAGTATACCTGAAGGCTTTCGGGTCTCAACGTTCAGCCTCTTGGCTGTCTCCACCTTTCGATGAGCTCTTGGACCTAGTTAGTCGAAAGGTGTGGGAAACTCCTGATGCTGTGGAACCAGTCCCCAGAAGGCCCAACAAATTTCTTTTAGCCCCCAAAGAGAAAGAGTTTTTGACTAAAGGTGTGCCTGTAGATGCTATGGTGGTGGCGGCAGCCACAAAGAAGGAACTAGCGGAGACTTCATTTGTCCATCCACCGAACAAGGAGTTTCGAATGATGGATTGATACGGGAAGCGTATCTTCTCGTCAGCGGCGTTTACACTCAGATTTCTTAATTACCTCACCATTTTACTAGGCTTCAAAGAGATCTCCTAAAGGAGCTAGGAGATGGTCTCCAAGGTACATTAGCTGAAGGAGTCCCTGAGAACGTTACTGCTCAGTTGTCTACCTTAAACTCCATTGTTAACTCCTCCTTGAGGCTGATATCTTATGCAGCAGATGGAGCGAGTAGGGCAGCAGGTTCAGGAGTTTCCCTTAGGAGACAGTCCTGGATGCATTTATGTAACTTTGCGGAGCCCTTCAAATCTACTTTTACCAATGCCCCCTTTGACTGTTCCTCTCTGTTAGGATCAGAGGTAAAAGATACACTCACCAGTTGCGAGCAGGAAGGGAAAACTCTCTCTGCCATGGGGAATATGTTTTTACGTCCCTTCTAGACCATACCTTAAGGGTCAGAGAGGCGGGAAAATGTGGTTCAAGAAATCTCAGAGATTTTTCCCAGACACACAGGGTGATTCCTCCTTCAGAGGCAGAGGAGGAGGAAGTAATGGTAGACGTCGCCCTAGAGGCGGGGGGGGGGTCCACAAAACCAGGGTGGCCACGATTCTTTTCATGTACGTCCCTATCAGCGCTCCTGAAGTGGGGCCTGACAGCGCTTCTCTGGAGCCAGTTGGAGGTCGCTTATCTTTGTATCCAGAAGCCTGGCATGGCATCACCAAAGACAAGTAGGTACAAAGAGTAATTTCCAGAGGATACACCATACGCTTCTCTATCCACCTTATACCACCAAGAAAATCCCAGATGTTCCACCCAATCACAGGGATCAAGCAGCTATAGAAGTTCAAAAGTTGCTTCAAAAGAGTCATCCAAACTGTCCCCACAGACCAGATAGGATTCAGAACTTACTCCAGATTCTTTTTAGTGCCAAAACGAAAAGGGAACTGGAGGCCCATTTTGGATCTCAGTAAATTAAACAAATCAGTGAAGAAGTCCAAATTCCGATTGGTAGCACTGCAGTCTGTACTCCCTCTGTTAGGGAAAGACAATTGGATATGATCCATAGACCTCCAAGATGCGTACTACCACATAAAAATGGACAGAGCATTGAGGAGTCATTTACGCTTCTGGCTGGGAACCAGTCATTACCAATTTCGTGCTCTGCCCTTTGGTCTCACCACAGCCCCCAAGGTGTTCACCAAATGCATGGCGGTAGTGACAACTCACTTGAGACATCTTGGATTCCAAATGTACCTGGACGACTGGCTGCTGACTGCCACCACTAGGCACCTAGTTCTACAAGCCAGGGATTCAACCATCCAACTCTGCACTTAGCTAGGGATTACAATAAATTGGGAAAAGTCTGCCTTGTTGCCCTCTCAATATCTGACTTTAATAGACGCAGTCACCAGATGGCTCATCTTCCTGCAGACAGAATACAAAATCTGAGACAACAGATACACTACTCCCCAACACAGAGTCAAAGCCAAGACAGTACTCAAACTTTTAGGAACCATGGCCTCTATTATAGCTCTAGTTCCACTAGCCAGACTACATATGAGAATCGTTCAGTGGCTACTCTTTTCCCAGTGGTCTCTTCAACAACTGCCTCTGTCTCATCCTATTTTGATAATGGAATCTTGCAAAAAGGACCTTCGTTGGTGGATTCAGCCCGATTAACTAACAATAGGAACACCTTTCATTCCTCGCCAACCCATTGCTGCTGTGACCACGGATGTCTCCCAGATGGGGGGGGGGGCACTATCTAGGCAGGACTGTCCAAGGCACATGGCAAGATCACGAGGCTCACTTGCATATCAGTGTAATAGAGATGAGAGCAGTGCTACTAGCGTTGCAAGCACTTCACGACTTTCTTCCTCTAGGGATGATAGCACTCCAGTCAGACAATATGTCAGTGGTATGGTATATAAACAAACAAGGAGGAACCAGATCCTACCCCCAATGTCGAGAGGCTCTTCGTGTTTTGCAGTGGACGATATCTTTCCAATGTTTTCTAGTTGCAACGCATATCCCGGGGACAACCAATGTGATAGCCGATAAGCTCAGCAGGGCAGTCTTGATGCCTCACGAGTGGTCTCTGAATCAGAAAGTCGTGGAACAGATTTTCCACAAATGGGGACAGCCTTGCTGCAATCTGTTTGCCAGTCCAATCCATGCCAAATGCAGCAGCTACTTCTCCCTTACCCCCCCCTGGTGGAGACACCAAGAGATGCACTTGTTCACAATTGGCCTCTGGGACTTCCTTATGCATTCCCTCCCTTTCCGCTGATATCGAAAGTGATCCAGAAAGCAAAGACCTTGGGAAGCAAAATGATTCTTATCATTCCTTACTGGCCTCGTCAGATTTAGTTCCCCTTTCTTGAGACTCACGTTCTGGACGATCCATGGACTTTGGACCCAGTACCAGACCTTCTGACACACATTTCAAGCACCTTCCACCCCTGCCTCCACACCCTCAACTTGACAGCGTGGCTGCTCTACTTCCATCCCTAGTCAGGCTTCATGATTTCTCACCTGCAGTTACTCATATCCTCACGTCTTCTCACAAGCCTTCTGCGCGAAAATTGTATGCTAGCAAATGGAAAAGATTTTCTGTCTGGGCAAAAGAAAAAAACATAGATCCTTACACAGCCTCCATTCCCTTGGTGTTGGAATTCCTAACCGAACTTTTTCATTCAGGATCAGCTGCTGCTGCACTCAAAGTTCATTTGGCAGCGATCTCCAATTTTTATTTGGGACAACATGAACCTAATCATATGGCTCACAGATTGTGTAAATCTTTCCTAAAAGGCACTACCTTGCTGAGACCTCCCTTCCTGGAACCTGCATCTCCTTGGGATCTAAATTTCTTTCTGTCCAAACTTACTTCCTTGCCTTTTGAACCTGCACATGCTTGTGAATTGAAGTTCTTTTCATGGAAGACCATTTTTCTAGTAGCTGTTACATCCGCCAGAAGAGTGTCAAAGTTACAAGCACTGTCAGTCAGACCTCCTTACTTGATCTTTCATAGACAGAGTTTCCCTTCTTACAAATCTGTCCTTCATCCCCAAGGTTTGCTCTCAGTCTAATTTGAATCAAACTATCGAACTTGCCAGTCTTTTTTCCTAATCATTCAAACAGTGCAGAATACAAGTTTCGTCAACTTGATGTTCACAGATAGTTAAGGTTCTATCTACATAGAACCAAGGGGCTTAGAAGATCAGACCAATTGTTTGTATCTTTGTCTGAGACAAGAAAAGGTATGCCAGTCTCTAAGGTAACATTATCGAATTGTATTTCAAATTGTATTTAGTTTATTTAGTCTTCCAGTGGCAAGGAACTCCCGTTTAAGGCTCATTCTACCAGATCCGTATCCAGATCTGCTGCTTTTCAAGCTAGAGTCCCAATTGACAGTATATGTGTAGCAGCAACGTGGGCTACCCTCATACCTTTATTACTCACTACAAATTGGATATGGCCATAAGGGGTAGAGCCTCCATTGGTTTCATGGTTCTTAGTAGTATATTCCCGTGAGCCACCTGAGAAAAAGGTGCTAGGGACGCTGTCCCACATGTAAGAATGAAGGCAAGATAGGACTACAGAACATAAAGAAGTTATGTACTCACCATAACGTTCCATGTTTGTAGTCTGTCTCGCCCTTCATTCTTACGAACCCACCCACCTACCCCAGTCCATGTATCCTTGGAGGATCTGGAGTCAAGATAGTATTTGTCTTCTGTAGGGTGGAGACTTTTCATTTTTGTTGTTCCTTGTGGAAATACCTTCTATCACTTTTTTAGACAGCAGCAAACAAGATCTGGGGTTTCTTACTAGTGCACTATGGGATACCTACCTTGCCACGAGCCAACTGTGAGAGACTTTGAGCTTTATAATCAGCTGAGTTGGAGCCAAGGCTTGGCCCCGAACCCATATAAGAACGAAGGGCGAGATGGACTACAAACATGTAACATTATCGTGAGTACATAACTTTTTTTTATTTCTTATGAGTGTTAAATCAAGCTGTAGAAAAACTTCAGTGTAGACTGTTGTGTAAAACAATGCTCTTCTCTATTTTGTATGTTGCAGCTTCTCTTTTGACTTTGAGGGTAGGAACTTATCTTCCTTCAACATATTTTTTTTTTTGGTAGAGAATTGTGCAAGTAAGCTCCTTGAAAATTTCACAAAAAATATTAAACCATTTTGCAGGTATAGGCATTTATATGTAAGCATCTGAAACAGCCAACATCAAATTGCATTCTGGGGTCAGGCCTGTGAAAATGTTAAGCAGTTGACAAGTTAAAGTCAAGTACTTTGGAGTGGGGGGATGTAGCTACATCAACTGTCTTATCAAACTAGAATGCCTTAAAGGTACATACACGTTAGACTTCATAATTACTCATTGCACCATGGCTTCATTTTGCTTGCAGATCTGATCTCACTATGCTTTTACTACTTGGTTGTCTTTGTTTCGTGTAAATCACATTTTGTTTCTTTTGTTGACAAAAGAAGCCTTTTGACCCTTGCATTTGTTTTGTACTGTGTACATCTCTTTTTTGTTTATACTTGCCATTCGGTTATAAACTGCATACATCAAAGCTGTAGCAAGGGAATTTGCATCCCTCACTGTCTGTAAATGAAAACGGTGGTGATCACTGAACAGCATGTATACTGTGAAATTTTTTTTAGAGTAGTTTGATAATTTACAAGCTGTCATTAAATGATAGTTGTTGCTGATAGACAACTTGTAAATGTTCTGTTACGTTTTAGCGTAGTTTAACTACCTTTAAAAAGAACGGGATAGTTTGGACAATGTACAAGCTATATGATTTTCGTCCCAATTAACACTTGACACTCCCTACAAGTTGGTGCCCAGGCACATGCTCCATTCACCCAACCAGGATATGTGGACTTATCCAGTTAACAAATTTATCTGTAATAAGAAGTCTTACTGCAAGTCTGTGGTCAACCGTGACTGAGGAGGCTTTCTTAACAGTTTTGAAGATCACTTCAGGCATTTTACTGATGGATAATTGGATTGCCATAAATACTTTATGACCCAGGCAGCTGACTTCAAATGTTAATTGAGAAAGTCTACAAATGTGTAGAATTCTGACTGTCTGTATAACAGGTAAAACAGTGTCATGGAATTGCATACAGATGTACAGAATTGAGGAAAACCTGACTGACTCCCTAGCAGTAATGTTAAATAAAATGCTTATATGTGGGCGTATCCCATTCCTTTGACAGTCTGTTGGTAGTACGAGTTTACAAAAGGGTGGATGGGTGGTCACATCAGACCCAGACAATATTAGACCATTCATTCATCTTTGCAAAATTATGCAGTCATGATCATGCTTATCTGTAATGACGAGGGACCTACTTCTGTTAATTATGGAATGGTGTGGGTTTGTTAAGGAGAAAACTTATTTTTTAACTCTTGTGACATGCTTTAAAGATATAGCAGCAGTGCACTATGAATGACAGTGCAGTATGTTTATTTTGACCTTGCTAAAGCATTACCCATCATCCCACATAAGGGAGGGGCTACCTGGCTATCATAAAAGTGGTTAGCGAGTCCCACAGGGCACTGTACTGGGGGCATTTCTTTTTGGACTACTTTCTCAGATGTAAAAGATGGAAATGGGCTATAATCACACCAGTGTGATACTGACAGCAGCATGAAATAACTACTTCACTAAAAGATGCTGAAGATATATATGCAAGATGGTCTGTGGAATGGTCACCCCAAATAAAATAATGACTTCACCTTTGATGTCAGTAAATGTAGGTTCATGAGACTTGACAGTAATTAATTCATTCAGTTATTAATTAATTCATTCATTCATTATCTGCTTATTCCATTTCAGGGTCACAGGTGAGCCAGAGCCTATCCTGGCACTCATGGAGCCTAGGGCAAATAAACTAATCCTAGAGGTCAGCCTGCAGCAAGGAGGGTGCATGCAAGCAGGGGTCTGCACCTAAAAACAGTTTGGAGGACTACTGATTCTCCTTCTGCCAATTTTTGGTGTAGGGGAAGAAATCTGAAGCCACCCAGTAAAGACTCTCACAGCCAGAGGAATGATGTGCAGGCTACCTAAGCAGAGAACTAAACAGAAGAATCAAGAACTGTGAAATAACAGCACTGTTTAATGTATGAAATAAGTCATGGTTAAAAGTAAATGATCAGATGGTAAAAATTACTCCATTATACTAGTGTTCTTTGTCAAAGTAAGGTCACAGAATATACTTTTCTGTGTACTTTAATGAACATTCATATTCATTACCAGAATGCTACCTGAAACAGCTTAAAATACTTTTATTTCTTACTGGAAAACTCACTGGTTTGAAAAATAAAATATTCTGTAAAGTTTCAAGCTGTGTTATTGTGTTTCTTATAGGTTACTTAGTGATGACTTCAGCCTGGTCTGTTGTACTGTCTGATCTAGTTGCATTTATAAGTCTTGAGTGCACCACCAGGTTAGAAAACTTAATTCTAAAAGTAAATACAAATAATGGGGGAACAGTATAATATATATAATTATCATTACATAGCGTCTTTTCAGGAAGGAAGGAACATAATTTTAAGGGCATGATAGCAGATGCTGGAAATGTGACACATCAAATGGATCCTCTGCACAGCAGATGTCCAGGTAAGGTCTAAAGAAAGGCAAAAGAGGATTCAAAAACAGGAATTATTCCAGATTCAGTTTAAAAAGCAGCAGAACCCAAAACCATGTCTGATGAATGAGCCGTGACTGCTTCATCTTCATTTTTTTTTCAAGAAAACTGAAGCTGGCATTTTTCTCAATAGCAGTTAAAGTATTTGCTCAGAACCAGCATTACTAAAACGATCCACTCTCTACCTTTTTCTCGATCTGCAGAATCAGTAGAAGTCATTCTGAAAATATCTGCTTGATTGTTCTGTATTTTGCCATCACCTTGCAGCTTTTGAAGCTGCTGAAGGTGAAGTTCCTTATAACAGCAGTTTTTGAACTCCACTTTCCTCCCCGTAGTATGCTGGTGGCTAATGACCAGGTATCTCGGTGAAAACCTGCAACAGCGAGTTTTGGTAAGTTTGGTGGTTATCTTTATATGCACTTGTAGACATTTGTGACACTTGCTGTGGCAATCCCCCCTGCCTTGATGAGGCTTGCATTAATGAGTATATTGTTTATGCCTACCATTGCCCATGAGTCAGCATTTGTTCTTGGCAGAGACTTGTTTATCACAAATAATGCGTTTCAGTTAACGTATCCTTTAATGTTTGTATCTGCTGTTATCTAGTCATCATTCCTCACATTAGGGTCTTGGATCTGATGTCTGATCTAAGCCGGCATACTTAGAACACAGCTTAGCTCAAGCTCCTCCCCTCCCATAATGCTCTGCTGCCCTACACTCCCTCAGATCTCGTTTGCTGCTCAGCTCCTATTAGTGTAAGTGTTTCTAGTAAAGTTTCGTAATCTTTCGATAATTTTTTGTAATTTCTCTGGGTTGTAGTGCTGGCAGGTAGTTTTCCTCTCTTATCTGACCCCTCCAGGTTGAGTTTTACCCTTGTTGAAGTCTTTTTTCTTCAGGGTTTGTGTTTGGCCTAGTATTTTTTTGTGGTGTTCGAGTAGTTGCTTAGGTAAGAGAGTGTGTGTGTGTGTGTGTGTGTGTGTGTGTGTGTGTGTGTGTGTGTGTGTGTGTGTGTGTGTGTGTGTGGACGGATTTAGTAGGCTTTTCGAACTTCGGCTTGTTTGCTGGCTTTGTGCTTTGGTTTATGGTTCGGCTATGTCAGATAAACAGTTAGGTTTTAAAAGGTGCTTCTCTTGTGGGTGGAAAATGCCTATTTCCGATTCACACGAGGAGTGCCTTTACTGTCTCTGTGGCGACCACCTCGAGGTGGAATGCGGGCGGAAAATGCCTATTTCCGACTCACACGAGGAGTGCCTTTACTGTCTCTGTGGTGACCACCTCGAGGTGGAATGCGACATTTGTGCTGCTTTCAAGCCGAGGACTTTAGTCGACCGTCATAATAAGCTCTTGATCAAAGGCCTGATTAAAGGAGGTCCCTTGGTCACTGGTTACCCGATCAAGGTGGGCTCTTCTGGGGCTAGAAAGAAGCTTTCTTTTGAGGAGGCCCCGAACAACTGTTCCAGGCTGTCTGATCCTAGGCCCTTGGATCTGGCTTCAGCCAGGGCAGTTTCGGATCAGAGATCTTCGGGTCCCAGATCGTCCAGGGAGTCTACTTCTGGATCCAAGGGTTTGGACCCGAAGCCCTTGGATTCGGTACTTTTGGTGACTTCCCCAGGATCCAAGGATCTCTGATTCAGGCCTTAGATCCAAGGGTAGGCACTGTACCTATGGATCTGACTCTTTCGGATCTGATGGTTTTGAGAAGTGTCACCTCGGATCCTTTGTTGAGTTTGGTTCTGATTCTGTCGCATCCGAGAGTTGTGCCGAAGCCAATTGTAGTGGAGGATCTTCCTTTGGATCCTTTGCCTTCTCAGCAGGTGTCTTTTCTGGATAGGTCTCGATCTAGGGAATGCAAGAGACGACACTCAAGCTCCAGGCATGACTCTCCTGGTAGGTCCTCCATCTCCTCCTGTTCTTCCAGGAGTGTCCTCCCTATGGAAATGGACAGGATGATGTGGGTCTTCCTGAAAGCTCAGATGTAGTTGGGGCCTCTGCTTCCCCAGCCCACAGGTCAGGGATCCAATCTCCCACTCTCCCTTTGATCCTTCCTCATCCAACCAGTGGCTTGGATTCTTAGAGACTATTGAGTGGAGACTAGGGGAGCTCTGCGGCCCAGTTTGGGCTCTTACCTTATGGGATCGGTGGCTGGTACTGTTTCTTTTCCCCTCAGGGACAGGCCACCCAGCCGGCTGAACCTGTGGAGCCAGAGGCTTTTCAGACCAGTCTCTTCCCCTGGGTGCCTTGGCCTTCGACGGTTCTGGTTTGGTGCTGTCCGGTGGAGCGGACTTGAGGGGGTCCCCACCCTCTCTTCCGCTAGTGTTTTGTCAGTGGGAGAGGGGAATGGAACCTCTTCGACTCCTTCTGCTTTTCGGGCTGCAAAATGATCTTTCTCTGCTATCAGAGCTGCCTCTCCCACACATGGTTATCCTACCCAGCCCCAATATCTGAGTGGCTTGTCTCATCCTGCTCCCGATCAGCCCATCCAAGTTAGCCTCCAGGGGGATATCCCCCCCACAGGGGTCCCCTCCTCTTCTGAGTCTTCCCCACTAAACCCGGTGGAGAAAGTTCTCAGGAAGAGGACTTGTACGAAGAGACATCTTGACTCCCCTATTGAGTCTCTTACTGAGGATACAGATGCTGATGAGGGGGACGGGTCCCTAAGATCTTTGCCGGAGGACGTCTCCTTTGGAGACCTACTTGAGATCCTCAAGGCCAAAGGCGGTTGGTCTACCCAAACCCCGTCCTCTGAGGAAGCCGTATTTCTGGAAGCTTTCGGTACGGGACTATCTACCTCCTGGGTGTCCCCTGCTGATCCTCTTATCGATCTTTTGACCAGCAGGGCTTAGAAGGAGCCAGATACTGTGGAGCCAGTGCCCAAGAAAGCAGAGAAGTTTCTGAGCCCTTCATCAGATAGAACCTTTTGGTCCAAAGCAGTCCCGGTTGATGCTGTTGTCGTGGCTGCTGCCAGCTAAAAGGAATTGGCAGAGCAGAGTTCTTCTGTCCATCTGCCCAATCGTGAATCGAGGGCTATGGACAGATTTGGAAAGTGGGTGTTTGCTTCAGCACTAAACTGTCTTGCACATTTCACCTGTCTCCAGAGGGATTTGATAAAGGAACTATCTTCTTCCCTCTCTGGTTCCGTGTCTGAGGAGGAATTCAAGGGAGTTTCTCCAAAGCTGTCAACCCTTCATTCAGTTGCTAATTCATCCAGGAGGCTAATTTCCAATGATGTGGAAGGGTCCTCAGGGCGGCGGACTCGGGTATCGTAATTAGTTGGCTTGCCTGGCTCTGTTTGAGCAGGTCTACAGAGGCCTTCAAGACGTCTTTTTATAACGCCCCATTTGATGGTTCCACACACTTTGGTCCCACTGTTAAAGAGATTTTGACCCACAGTGAACAAGAAAGGAAGACATTGTCGGCCGTTGGGACCAGGTTTTCTCCCCCTCAGAGGTCCTTTTCCAAGACCTAGAAGGGAAGTAAGAAAATGTGGTCCCTTTCAAGATGTTCAGGAAGATTCGTATTCCAGGGGACGGGGGAGAGGTTTCAATGGTAGACGTCGGCCCAGGGGCAGGAGAGGCCCTCAAACCCAAGGTTCCAGGGAGCCCTTCTCTGAGAAACCTTTGCAGTGTCCTTGAGGCGTTGCCAAACTGTCCGCCCCTGGAGGCAGTCAGGGGTCTGTTAACGCCGCACCCGCTAGCCTGGGCAAGTATTACAAATGATCAGTGGGTGCTAGAAATATTATATACAAGGATTATTGCATTCCCTTTTTGGAAATTCCCCCAAAACCCAGTCCTCTTCCAGACATACCACCCAATCAGGAAGAGGCAGCCTGACAGGAGGTTGTAAGCCTTATTCAAAAAGACCCATCCAGCAGGTCCCTGCAGGACAGAGAGGATCTGGAACTTATTCCCACTTCTTTTTGGTTCCAAAGAAAACAGGAGACCTACGTCCTATTTTGGATCTCAGTTGCATGAACCAGTTCATGCAGAAGTCGAAGTTGTGGATGGTCACTGTGCAGTCAATTTTGCCTCTCTTGAACGGCAATGACTGGATGTGCTCAGTGGACCTCCAGGATGCGTACTACCATGTAAAAATGGATTGATGATCCAGGAGGTTTCTTCGCTTTTGCTTGGGAGTCTATCATTTCCAGTTCCGGGCCCTGCCCTTTGGTCTCACCTCAGCCCCCCGGGTGTTCACCAAATGCATGGTGGTGGTAGCAGCTCATCTCCGGCTACAGGGAATCCAAGTTTTTCCCTATGTAGACGATTGGCTCCTGACAGCCTCCACAAAAGCATAAACTACTGGACAACATTCACACCATACTCTCCCTGTTCCATCAGCTGAGTATCATGGTGAACATGGCGAAATCCTCTTTGATTCCAACCCAAAAACTGGAATTCATAGGCACTATGTTGGATACCACCTCTCAAATCACAGCCTTACCTCCTCAAAGGGTGTCGCTTATTCGCGACCAAGTTTGGACCTTGTTGGAGCTAATCTGTTCTCCGGCCTCTCTCATTCTCAGGACTCTAGGATGAATGCTGGCCACCTTTTATTTGGTTCCGATGGCTCGGTACCCTATGAGGGTCCTTCAATGGACCCTTGCAGTTCAGTGGTCAGGGTGGTGGCATCCCCTATCCTTTGCTGTTCGGCTCACCCCAGTATGTCTCAAGCATCTTTCATGGTGGATCTGTTCACCGGATCTCCTAGCAAGCATACCTTTTGTTCCTCCTACCCCTGTGGCGACAGTCACCTTGGACGCTTCCCTCCTGGGGTGGGGGGCATTTCCAGGGATAGGCGATACAAGGGACAAGGTCACCTTCAGAGACCAAACTGCACATCAACGTTCTGGAGATGAGGGCAGTCCTTTTATTGTTGCAAACCCTTTAAGACTGCCTTCCTCATGGGACCATTGCAGTTCTATCAGACCGCATGGCTGTTGTGTGGTATATAAACAAGCAAGGAGGCACACATTCTTATCTGCTGTGCTGTGAGGCCATGAGGGATTGGGAGTGAGCGATGGCCACGGGGTGCTTTCTCATTGCAACACATATTCCCGGAGCATCCGTGTTGGCAGACAAATTGAGCAGGGCTATATTTACTCCTAACGAGTGGTCCCTGAATCCAGTGGTGGCTCAACAGATCTTCCGTCGGTGGGGTTATCCGAGCTGCGATCTGTTTGCATCTCCTCTCAACCACAAATGCAACAACTTCTTTGCATTGATCCCCCCCGAGGCGGAGTCCCCTAGGGATGTGCTCACCCATGATTGGCCTCCGGGTCTCCTGTATGCCTTTTCTCCGTTACTTCTAATTTCCAGAGTACTTCAGAAAGCCAGACGCCTCAAGAGCCAACTGATCCCTATTGCCCCCTTTTGGCCTCGGCAGGTGTGGTTCCCCCTCCTACTGTCTCATTTGAGGCATCCACCCTGGGTGCTTGATTCAGTTCCGGATCTGCTATCTTATCCTTCCCTCCTACTGCTCCCGAATCTTCAGACCCTATGTCTGACAGCGTGGTATGTACACTTCCAGTGATTTTGGCTAAGACCAGGCTAGCTTCACCCATAAAGGAGATTATTCTTGCTTCCTAGAGGTCTTCTACTAGGAAAGTTTATTCCAGTAAATGGAAGAGGTTTTCAGTTTGGGCAAAGAATAAGAATTTCGACCCCTTCTCCACTCCTATTCCTGAAATACTTCTCTTTTTGACCTCTCTCTTTAAGGAAGGAGCTAGTTTCTCCACTATCAAGGTACAGTTGGCAGCGATTTTGAATTTTCACCTTGGGGGTGATTCTGCATTTTCTGCACCTCTGTAAGCTTTTTTAAAATGTTTTTTTTTTTTCTATTATGGCCTCCTGTTAAAAATCCTCCTCCCCCATGGGATTTGACTTTGGTCCTGCAGGCTTTGACAAAACTACCCTTTGAACCTGCAGCTTCGTGCGATATTAAATTTCTCTCCTGGAAGACGACCTTTTTAGTGGCTCTTACTTCAGCAAAGAGAGTTTCTGAGTTGCAAGCTCTTACTATCAAGCCACCCTATTTAATTTTCCACAAGGACAGCGTGTCTTTAAAGCCTGATCCATCTTTCGTGCCTAAAGTGGCCTTACCAGCGAGTCTCAACCAATGTATTCATCTACCAGTATTTTTCCCTAAGTATTCCAGTAAATGGGAATATATTCTGTACACGTTGGATGTTCATCGTCAACTTTGCTTTTATTTACATCGAACGTGAGAATTTAGGCATTCAGAGAAGCTGTTTATTGCCTTCTCCTTAAATAGAAAAGGCGGGGTATTTCGAAAGTCACGGTTTCCCGTTGGACTTAGCAATGTATTTCTTTCATTTATGCTTCAGAAGGTATTGCCTTAGCTACACCAGTGAGGGCTCATTCTACCAGGGCAGTTTCTACTTCCACTGTCTTTGCAGATAGTCAATCTTTAGATGACATTTGTGCAGCAGCAACGTGGTCTTCTCCCCACACGTTTATTTCCCACTATAAGTTGGACTTGACTTCTAGAGAAAGGGCTTCATTTGGCTCCACGGTTTTTCAGTATGTCCTTCCTTGAGGCCTCCCAGGATTTAGATAGCTGGGGGATTCTGACCCGAACGTGAGGAATGGTGACTATATAACATCAGATTTATAGTTATGTACTTACCATAACTTGGCATCTGTGTTATCTGTAGTTACCATTCATCACAATCCCACCCTTCAGCTCCCTTCCTTGATGATTGGTTGGATTTGGAGGTTTTGTTTTGTTTATATACTTTGTCTTCCTTCCTTATGTAAACTCGATCTGAGGGGAGTGTAGGGCAGCAAAGCATTGTGGGAGGGGAGGAGCTTGAGTTAAGCTGTGTTCTGAGTGTGCTGGCTCGGATCCGATATCTGATCCAAGACCCTAACGTGATGAATGGTGACTACAGATAACACAGATGCCAAGTTATGGTAAGTACATAACTGTAATTTTATGACTTTATGTAACTTGCACTCTCTGCAGTGCGTCTACTCGTGTCACCTGTAAAACAAGAGCCGAGCCAGCTGATTTAAATAAATACTTAATTTTATTTTTTAGATCCTAGCCTCACGGAGTATAATCCCTTAAAATAATCATGATTGTTCTATTAACCACGCTGATTTATGCCAGCATTTCAGGTTGCTCTCTGACTGAAAAGTAAGCAAATGTCTGTTTCTTTAACTCCTAATGAATGATATTAGAGGTTATGAAAAAGAGCAGTTGTTTTAAAGATTTACATTTAGCACAAAATTTACATTAATATGGAAGTTGTAGAGATGGAAATGTCTAGTTCTGGTTTCTCTGTTTGCAAGACAGACACTTAATATAAGAATAAGAGAATTGTAGGTGCTTATTAAATTTGTGTTTGGTAGCAAGTTGAATGTAGAAAAGTTCAGATTTTATACAGGAGCTTTCATTTTGTGTTTCTTCACAGGCATCTTCTGCATCATTGTTTCCAGGCATTGATGGATCATGGAGTAAAAGTGGCATCTGTTTTGGCATGTGCTTTCAGTAGGCGGTGCTCCTACATTGCAGACTCTGCAACCCAAGTTAAGGAAAAAAACATCCAAACAGGTTTTGTTTTAGGTAAGTTAGACATACTTCTGTGTAAACGGTGAATTTTTTAATATTTATTTCTAGTTTTTAAGTATATGGTAGTGCCTTTCTTTTGCAAGAGATTATTTCCTATGGTGTTGTAAACACTTGTGATTGTGTGAAAGAACATTTCAGGTAAAGAGTTAAAGTATATATATATGTGTGTGTGTGTGTGTGTGTGTGTGTGTGTGTATATAAATATATATATGTATGTATATATATATATATATATATATATGTGTGTGTGTGTGTGTGTGTATATATATATATATATATATATATATATATATATATATATATATATATACACATACATATACATATATTTCTTACTGTTGAACATTTGATTTCTGTCAGTATTCTAGCAGCCATCATGTCAAAGTTTTTGATATGGCTGATGCAACTTAACTGCTTATGATGTATATTTATGTGATAGTGTGATTTTTAAGGTTACAGAAAGTCTCCACTTCCAATATCTATAGTGATGAGCAGGAAAAAATCCTTTTCTTGATTATCTTAATGAAATTAAAAGCTGACACTTGCCCTGGGTGTACTTTTCTACTACACTGTACTTTGCATGCCTGTTATGAACTTAAAAATGTAGTGTGGACATAATGTCACAGTTGTTGTTATGCACTTATGAATGCTGTAAATGTGCAGTACTCTGAAATGCTACTTGGTGCCATTCAAAATGTCTGCTTACTTACTAGTTTAAAAACTGTTTGTAGACTTTCAGCAAACATGACACCTTATATTTACCAGGTAAAGTGACATAGTACCGTAAAAGTTTTTTCCCTAATTGTAGGATTGCTTTGGCTTTTCCTGTCAGTTATAAGGCTAGAATGATACTAGAAATGCAAATCCGAATCTTTGATGGTACAGTACCGTCAGCGCATTCATTATTTTAATGATTCTGAATGAAATGTACTTTATTTGCTAATCCTTTTGTAATTATTTGATGTCAAAGCACATGAGGTACCTGGACCAAATGTGTTTACTTTGTGTTATAACTAGAATAAGAATTATCAAAAAAAAAAAAGTTGGCTGATGTTGTTGTCCTTTTTTCATTCTTATAATTTATCCATTTGTCCACAACCCCTTTTTCCCATTTTTCAATTTTTTTTTATTTTATAGCTGCACACTGAGTAGTGTTATGATTGGTCTTTGATCATAAATTTGTTTTATTGTCTTGTGCTAGCGCAAATGCTGACAAGTGCTACAGATTTGTTTTTGAGGTTATCATTCTTTATCATTTTAGGTCATAAAGGATTACTGACTATAATCCTTTGTATTGTTAGGAGTATGTCTTACACTTAATTTGTTATCATCAAAGTTCTTGATTGTAGACTAGAGATGCATAGTTGACAGGAGTTGATCAGTTTTGGCTTTTTGATGTAGTTTTATTTATCGCAGCTGATCTAGTTTTTACAAGTCCTGGTGCTTACTCTCATTCCCTCTTCGATAGTTGGGGGCGATGTCCTGATCCCTTGAGATATCTGAAATGTTTATTTTTGTGCTGTCTATCTTAAGACAGTGTGCGTGTTAGTGTCATGCAAGTAAAAGTGCCATGTGCTTTTCATTTCTAAATGTTACAATGTTGCTGCGTTAAGTAAACAGAGGTAATTACCAAATAAATATACTCCTGCTTACTGATGTCAGTTATTGTCTGGTCTGTGGGCCATCTACAAACCCTGCAAACTACAGTCCATAAATCTCACTAGTCTCATATGCAAAGCTATGGAATGAATTCTATAATGTCATGGGAAACCTCCAAATACTGGACCCAGTCCAGTTTGGGTTTGTCAACGGCAGATCATACCCACATTCCCACTCAACCTGGTGGACTTCTTTGAGAGGGTCACCAAAGCAGTGGATGAGGGAAAACAGTTCATATTGCCTACCTTGACCTGACCAAGGCATTTGACACAGTACCCCAATTGGGCATTGTTGACAAACTCAAGAGGTTGGGTCCCTGTGTCACCCAGTGGATAACCAGCTAGCTCACAGACGGGTCCCATGAAATTGGAATTGGGGATTCCACATATAGAAAGAGGCCAATCAGAATCGGAGTCCATCAGAGATAGGTCCTGGGACTGCTCCTTTTTGGCATTTATTTCCCTGAGGTCAAGGGCAATGTCAAGGGCCTCTGGCTGATTAAAGGTGCAGATGATTGTAAATTAGAAGCTGTAGTGGAATTCCCCCACTAACACTAACAATGTCCTTCCACTTCACTGTTGCAGTATTCCTTACAATAGGGATTCCCTGCCAAGGTTGGCCCAACTTCTGGCCAGTATACAAAAGCCTTTAGGTTGCTTAAGGTACGCTGTACTTCATACGTATACTGCCCATGTATAATGTAGAGCATAAAGGTGATGTCCGGATGTTCCATCCTCAAAACTTCTTTGCCACCAGGCTGAACACCATCTTTTGATAGTCAGTCTGAATGCTCATTTAGTTGCTGGTTCACCAAGCCATTTTCAGATAAGTATCCCATTGGGGTTTTTGCAGTTATCTTTTTTTACTTTTGTTTTGTTGCTTGTGTGGTTCATGTCATCTAGAAAGGGTGAATGCCAGTGTGAGAGACAAACTCCCCATAAAGATAGTCATGAGCAGTGTTTGTTTGGTCACTGTGCTTCCCACGACCATATGTCCCATTCCATTTGTCAGGCTTTCGTCCCAAATAATCTGCATAATCAGCTTTCCTCTTTGGGCCCTATATGTAGAGAACCAACGTATAAAGCTTTTAGCAAAAGACACTATGGAAATAATGTCCCACTCCGAGGGTCAGCTGTCTGCGAAGAAGTAGGTAAAGAAATCTGTCTAATTCTTCTTCTGTATTCCCTCCATTGGACATTTCTCCCGAGGCTAGTGAAAGCCTGGCACGACTGCTTTGGCGGCCAGCATGGATCTGACTTCATGCACATTCCTGAAGGCCTTGTAAATACCCGTATCAGATGTTCAGGGGGAACTGATGCTGATTATTACAGAAGGACCTTGGGTGGTGGTCCTCCCTCACCAAAATCTGATGAAGTACTAACTACCATTGTAGATTGCCGTCCGGGGTCTGAGCCTTCTAACTTTTACAAGGTGAACGCCTCGTTGAGAAAGAAACAAAACATGTTTCTCCTGCTTGTAAGAACCCTCAGAGTGAATAGCAGAATTGCACTCTGGGGTTGTTTAATGCACTTATGGCCCTGACGTCTACTCAAGGAGTTTTTGTTCATGCTCCACCTTGATTCTGTACTCCCATAGACTGTGGATCTAAGGAAGAGGAGTCCACTAGTCCTGACACTCCTTTTGAGGAGATTTCCTTTGGGGACACAATTTCCAGAATGTTGGAATTTTTTAAATGGGATTATGTTCAGGTTTCAGATTTTCAGAAAAGTATTACGGGTTTCTGCATGTGGACTCTCCTAGACCTTCTGCTGTTCCTCCTGTTTTGGTTGCCTTGTTTGAATGTCTTTTCTGCTGCATCTCAGGCTGCAAACTCCTAGCCTCCTGCCCCCAAAAAACTTGACAGGTTTTTGTAAAGTGCCTTATGACTGCAAATTTCTCGATAAATGTCTTTCTGCTGAACCCTCTGTAGTGTTTGTGGCATCTGACAAGCCATCTTAGTTGCTCCCTTCTATAGAATTACTTCTGGCTGTTAAAGATAACAGCATTATGGAAAGGCTAGATAAGAAGGTTTATACCTCAGTTACCCTTGCTTTTAGGTCTGTCAATTATCAGACCCATATGTCAGGATATATTTTGGCTCTTCTTTCTCAGGCTTCTCAGGTAATTTCTGACTTTCAGGATTCTGAGGGAGAGTTCTGCTCTCTCCTTGTTATTGACTTCTTCTCAAGTGGCTCGCTATTCTCTTAAGTGCAGTTATTATGCAATAGATCTTCTGGAGCTGCTGCTTTTGGTTGTGTGATGAGATATTCCTGGCATCTGCTTCAGCCTTTGCCTGATATTAAGGCTAAGTTGATGGATGCTCCTCTGGATAGCAAACACTTATTTGGTGCTACTGCTGCTGATTTGTTTAAGTCCCTTCAGGATAAGGGCAAGGCTTTACAGGAATTAAAACTTGTTTTTGTCTCTCTTGTGCCTAAATTTCAAAGGAATTACCCTAATAAGCCGGCATTTGTATGTTGGCAATTTCGTCCTCTCCCAAAGGTAAAACAGTTGTGAAACAGGCTTCTCCTCCTAAAGCTACCCAGACTCCCGTGACACAGAAATTTCCTTTTCCTGACAAACTAGGTGCTGTTAGACTATCCTGTTTTTCTCAGCCACATTCTTCTTTACCTATCCCTTCCAGTGTAGTTAAAGATTACTCAGGATTCCTGGATTCTGTCCATTATCTGCCTAGGGTACTACATGGTCTGGAAATCTGTTCCCTCTTTCATGGGCATTCCTCAGCCCCCTCAGAAACAGTTGGCATTTTCTCCAGGGGTGCTATAGGATCTTTTGACTTGGTGAAACTATTCAGGAAGTTCAAGCTTCTCACAGGAGGAAGGGGTTTTACTCCAGAAATTTTCTTAAGGTTCCTTCCTTTCAGATGTTATTTCTTCATATTTTGTTCCCTCTGCTGCTTCCTCAGACTTATCTAGTGTCTCTCGACCTTAAGGATGCTTACGTTCGTATCCTTGTTCATCCCCTTTTCAGTAAGTTTTTGTTGCTTCCTGGCCTTTTCAGTTCTCTGCTTTGCCCTTTGACCTTTCTACTGCCCCAAGCATGTTCACCAAATGCCTTGCTCCTGTTTTTTTTTTTTTTTTTTTTGCAGGGTAAGGGGAATACAGGTCTTTCCATACTTAGACAATCTCCTTTTTCAGGTGTCTTCTCTAGAGGTTCTGCTGCAGCATTTTCACTTTGCCATTTCTCTCTTGCACAGCCTGGGGTTCACTATAAATTTCCTAAAGTCCTTTCTGACTGCTTCATAGCATCATGTATTTCTGGGATTGCAGGATCCAGACTGTTCCAGTGCTGGCATACCTGCCTCCCTCCCAAGGCCATAACTCTCATTTAGTTCTTTCAATCCCTTCTCCCTCTGGCCTCAGTCACAGCCAGGTAGTTTCTGAGAGCTTTAGGTTTTATGACCGCCACCATTCCTATACTTCCTTTTGCCAAACTCCACAAGAGAAAACGTAAGTGGTTTCCAAAGTCAGTTTGGCTTTAACATTCACATCCCCTTGACTTCATAGTTCCTCTTCTTCCATGCCTCAAGCTGGAATTTCTGTGGAGAATTCGGCATTTGGCTCTCAATCCAGGACATCGATTTCATTCCCCTCTACCGTTTCTGGAGCTTTTCACAGATGCTTCAGACATGGGGTGACTAGCATACTTTTGTTCTCTAAAGGTCCAGGGTCCTTGGTCGCCTCAACTAAGTAAAGACCACATCATTGTCAAATAGATGAGAGCTCTTCTGCTGGTGCATCAAACCGTCCATCCTCTGTTCTCCCCAGGGCTTCACAAGGTGTTTACAGACAATACCACAGTGATGTGGTATGTCAACAAGCAAGGGAGGACGTGATCTGCTCCTATGCCGGTTGGCATTTCTAGTATGGGAGTTAGCTGTCGATTGTCTTGTGACACTTCAGGTAGTTTGCATTCCCTCAGGTCAGAATATCGCGGCATACGCTCTGAGCAGGTCCATAACACAATCCCATGAGTGGTGTAAATCCCCATTTCATCAGTTGAGTGGCCAACTTGTTCACCGATAGGACCCACAAGGTCAAAATAGGTGCTGCTACTTTCGACTAGTGGTGTTCCCCAGGGAACTGTCCTGGGACCCCTACTGTTTGGCGTATTCTTCTTCTCAGAGGTTCAGGCAAAGACAAAAGGCCTGTGGCTGACCAAGTTTGCAGGCGACTGTAAGTTGTGTGCTGTCATTGACTCTCCAGATAATGTTAACTTACTACAAGAGGGTCTCACAGCAACAGATGACTGGTGCCAAAGTCATGGCCTTAAGTTAAATGCAAAAAAATGTATTATCATACTATTCGGCAAAAACACGGACCCTACTGTTGACCACATAAGTGACAGTCCCCTAAGTACACAACCTGTGGTGAGAGACCTGGGTACACAGGTTGACAGCAATCTCACAGTTGACAGCAATCTCACATTTGACTGTCATGTAGCGGCAGTGGTCAGAAAAGCCTTTTTCCTTGGTTCATGTCATAAGTAAAGGGATTGCATCCAGAAAAAATGAGGTCATTACCTCTGTGTACACCTCCCTCATTAGGCCAATAATTGAGTACAATGCCCCATTTGGTATGTACTCTCCAAACACCTGCTCCAACTGGAAAGGCCACAGAAGTACCTCACAAAGAGAATTCATGGTCTCCAAGACCTGTCCTTTGTGGACAGGCTGAAATCACTATCACTGTACTCAGTATCGTACAGATTTCTTAGAGGTGATCTGTGTCTCGCTTACAAGGCAATCTCTGACCCTGCCCTACTAGAGATGCTCCATATCCATAAGTCTAACTCCTTGCGCATTACCTGATTGAAAGGCCTAAATCTAATATACGACATTAAGAAAACCTGCTGGAGAGACAGGTTTGTCTCACTGAGGCTGCCCCATCCCTGGAATAGACTCTTCCCACATACTTCAAAGTACGTCACTGACCCTCTTCAAGCGCAACCTTGATGAGTGGATGGGAAACTGCAGATTTGTCTCGGGGGGTTTCACCTGTGTCCCTCACTGACAGGAGCAAAAAGTGCTGATTGAGGTTTCCTTTTTGGGATAGGCTTGTAAGGACCCCAGGGCCATTAGCTTAGTAACCTCCTGTGATCCTTTGATGCTTTACAGGAATGTATTTCTGGACATTGTCCACCAGTTAGATATTCCTCAAGTGGATCTTTTGCCTTTCTTCTGAACAGACAACTTCTTGTATTTTGTGCCAGAGTCCCAGGTCCTCTGGTCTGGAAGCTGGACGCCCACTGTTTTCCTGGAAAGGGATGTTTCTTTATGCCTTCTCTCCCCTTCCTCTCATTCCAAAAGTCCTGTTAAATATGCAACAGTATGCTCACAAAATCTTGCTGGTGGCTCCTTTTTGGCTCAGACAACATTGGTTCCTCCTTCTGCATTTAGCCAAAGGCAGTCTTCACAAGTTACCTGTCACAGAGTAGACTTACTCACAGAGGACAAGAGATCTGTCATCCATCCCCACTTGCCCACTCTTCAACTGACACCGTGGGTGGTAGGATTTTAATTCTATACAGACACCCTTTTTTCTGAGGATGCACTTAAGGTCCTGCAGGAGGCCGGGAAGCCTACAGCTAAGAAATCCTCCTTATCCAAATGGAAGAGATTTTCTTTTTGGTGCCTTTTTCATAACCTGGATCCACTTTATGTGGATGTTCCTTTGGTTCTGTCTTACTGTGTGAACTGCTGAATGCTGGATTGGCTTATTCTTCTGTTAAGGTCCACTTATCAGCTATTTGTGCTTATCTGCCTTTATCACCTCCTTTAGCTTCTAGATTTGAGGCTAAACAGCTTCTTAAAGCCTTCCTTCATATTAGGCCTCCAAGGAAGCCTGTCCCTCCCCCATGGGTTCTTAATTTTGTTTTGGAAAAACTGACCCAGGCTCCTTTGAGCCTGCAGCTTCAACTTCCTTACAGCATTGTTCTTGGAAGGCTATACTTTTGTTAGCTCTTACTTCTGCCAGACAGCTGTCTGAGCTTCAAGCCCTTATGGCTTGTCCTGTTTTAGTACTCTATATGGATAGGGTGTCCCTTCGTACTAATCCTCCTTTTATGCCCAAAGTGGCGAATGAGTTGTCTCTTAATCAGTCTATTCATTTGCCCACCTTTTTTCCTTCTCTTCAGTCTGCTAGTGAGAAGGTGCTCCACACTTTGGATGTGCATAGACAACTCTGATTTTATTTGGGTAAGACTAAGACTTTTCATAAATCTGATCAGTTCTTTGCTTTCGTCCTAGATCCTTAGAATTGGCTTTTTCCAAGCAAGGTATTTGTTTTTGGATTCCTAAAACCATTTCTTTTTGTTAATTCCTTTCATGGCAAAAGTCTTTTCTGATGTTCATCGTGTTACACTGCTGCAGTCACTACACTTGGGTTATCCTGCCGTTAGGCGGTTCCCCAGTCGGCCTGAGTTCCAAAGTCTTGGTCCGGTGTCGGTTGCTGTCGCCTCTTCCCTGACATCAGTGCGCCAGGGGTATGTAAGATGCAGCCGACGCCATTTTCTTCAGTCTTTCTTGCCGTGCGGTGCCCGAAGCAGAGGCAGTTCGCAAGTGCCAATCGGCCGACTTCTGAGATTTTCATTCTGAATCCAGAACCAAAGTCTTCTAAAAAAGCTGAGTACCCCGTTGGGGAAACTTTTTCTTGCCTCAGACCGATGTCAGTAAAAGTTAATAACTGTATTTCTTGTGGGAAGCAAATACCTCAAAAGGATTTCCACTCCTATTGTATTCCATGGCTAGGCCCAGACCACAACGTCACTGGTTGTCGGTTTTGTGCTAGGTTTAACACGCGCACTATTAAACGTCAATTTGATTTTGCCCAACATTATTTTGGCAGAAAATTCAAATTACACCATGCCGTCGGAACTTCCAACGACCGGTGTACATAAAAAACGCAAAGACAAGGACAGGCATTCGAGGCCCAAAACTGATGACGAGGCCTCTTCTAGGCTGGTCGCTGGTTCTTCAGTTTTCAGCGAGGCGCCTACGCAGCCCCTGACGACCGCTTCCACAAAACCACAGACCGCCTCCGACTCCCACGTGGAGCTGGCTGGGCCTTCGGGCGCACTAGGTATTCAGCTTATCTAACCTAACCCTTCAGAGGGAACTGAAGTAGCTGAGCAATCCAAAGCTACAGAGGGTGTTTTCAGACCTACCCGGTTAACCGTTAAACCCTCTGTTAAGTCTAAGTCCCCCTTAAAAGCTAAGAAACAGACTCAGCATTCTCCAGGCCGGGCTTCCATGCCTAAGAATCAAATGCTAAAAATGGCCGAAGACCTAATCAACCCTGATCAGGGGGTCCCATCCCCCTCCTGATAAAAGGCCCAGACAAGATGCAGACTGAGTCTTCTGACCAGGTGTCCATTTTCTCAGACCCATCCTCAGACCTAGGATATTCCTTACCTCCTTATGAGGATTCTGATGCTGAGGAATCTATTCCATCAGCCTCTCCGCCTGAGGACTACTCCTTTGGGGAGACCTTACATACCAGAGGGAACATTTCCATTGGGAAGGCCAGGATTACTCAGAATCCAAGAAAAGGCTCAGAGACTTCCTTTTGTTGCCTCAGCACAGACCCCTTGCTATCCCGCCAGTATTAGATATTGTGGATGATGTGTACTCTGAATCCAGCTTAAACCCTGACTCCTTACCCCCAGCCAAACAGGATAGATATTACAGAGTCCCTGACTCTCACAAATTTCTGTACAAAAGCCCTGTTGCTGACTCTGAAACTATTTCTCAGGGACCCAAAGGGTTAAGGCCTCATCAGCAAAAAACCCAGTTCCCTCTGACAGAGATTCCAGAGCATTAGACAGATGGGGAAAGAAGGTATATAAGTCTTCAACTTTAGCAATGAGAGCCTTGAATTTCCAGTTTCACATGCTAAAATATCAGCAATTTTTAATGTCTCAGTTGGAACAAAAGATGCTTCCAGATTCCTCCTAATTTAAAAGAAATGCAGGATTTATTGCATGCAGCTGAACAAGTAGGAAAACATACTTTGCAATGTGGGTTTGATTTCTTAGAGGCCTTCTGTAGAGCAGCAGTTACAGGCTCTGTCATTAGAAGGCATGCTTGGTTAAAAGAACATATGTTACCAGATCATGTTAAAGCCAAATTACCGGATGCACCTTTGCAGCGGGATGTGTTTGAGTTAAGGCAGAGGAGTTATTAAAAACGATGGAGGATCAGGCAAAATCTATGCAAACTGTGGGATTTCTTACAGGTTCAGCCTCCTTGTTGTAGCAGAAATTGGCCAACAAAGAATTGGTCCTTTCCAGTCACAGACAGACCTCAAAGGGGCAGATATAGACGTCTAAGAGGTAGAGGTCAGGCACAAGGCCCTTACACCAGGCCAGAAAGAAGGGGAAGACAGGCCTCAACCTTATAAAAAGCAGCCTTAATGACTTTCCACTACAGCTTCCAAACAGCTCTCTCTTGGCAGCCCCCTTAGGAGGAAAACTGGCACTTTTCTATCACAATTGGCATTGCATCACCAAAGACAAATGTGTTCTCAACATCATATCTCAAGGTTACAGGTTCCACTTTCACACTCTGCCAAGGTTAAAAGGAATGCCGAATCTGCCACCAAATCAATGGGCAGAGGCTCAAAAACAAATTACAGCACTCATGGACATGAGAGCTATTCAGAAGGTACCACCACAAGAGCAAGGACAAGGATTTTACTCTAGACTCTTTCTGGTTCCCAGAAAGGACAAAGCCTGGAGACCCATTCTGAACCTTTCTACTCTGAACACTTACCTGGATGTTCCGAAATTCAAAATGTTGACACTACAGCAGCTTCTTCCCATGCTGGGCAAGAAAGCTTGGCTCTTGACTTTGGACCTCAAAGAGGCATACCTGCACATCCCTATCAGTCAAAACTGCAGAAGATACCTCAGATTTCTAGCTGGTTCAATGCACTATCAATTCTCTGCACTGCCCTTTGGCTTATCTGCTACGCCCAGAGTCTTCACAAAGTGCCTGGCACCAGTAATTGCATTTTGCAGGCAAAAAGGAATTCAAATTTATCCATACCTGGACGACTGCCTGATTCAAGCAGAGAGCAAGGACATTCTTCTAAAGCATCTGGCGTACATAAAAAAGTTATTAAGTTGCCTGGGGTACACAGTAAATGAAAAGAAATCAAAACTAGTGCCCTCACAACAGATAATATTCCTGGGTGCCAGCTTGAACACAATGGCCCAGATGGCTTATCTCATGCCAGACAAGCAAGGACAACTGACTCAATACTTTTATTTAATGGCAACAAAAACCCAACTCCCTGCAAGAAAAATTCTGCAGGCCTTGGGCTACATGGCGTCTTGCATACTACTAATTCCATATGCCAGACTGCATATGAGGAAACTACAATGGTACCTAAAGAGTGTATGGTCCCAACACTGTCAAAGTTTGGAAACAGTTATACCACTAATTCCTTGCCTTCAACAGGAGTTTCGTTAGTGGGCTCAAGCTTGTCACCTCAACAAGGGACAGCCTTTTACTCTACCCACAGCCAGGCAGATACTGACAACAGATGCATCGGATTACGCCTGGGGAGCACACATGGCAGGAAAATGTTAAACCAAAACACAAACAAGCGAACTTCCCAGAACAAGACTCCTTTAATCCAAAATGGTAAGCGCTTTCACCGGCTATAATACGCCAGCTTCCTCAGACCAACACTTAAAATTAAAACACGGTTTAAATAACCAACCAGTCCTTTTAAATACATTTCAAGCAACTTAATCAGTGTGTTAATTGCTTAAATACTTGTGACCATGTGATCAACTACTTTTTAAAAACTTTTCCTAAAACATCCTTCTAATAAAAACATAAACATACTGCTGAACCAAGACTTTGCAATCGACTATTCAAAGTGCAAACTTACAAAACCATATATCTACAAATATAAAAAAAATATGAAAAGATAAAAAAGATATAAAAAGATATATTCAAAAATTCTAGACCTAATCTGAATTAAATCTATGCATTTACATCAATCCAAGCAGGCTTAACAAAGGTAAAAAAGTTGGGCTCCATCAAAATACTACACCATTGTACCTAATATGTCTTGCAAAAAGACAAAATAAAACCATTATGTGTTGAAAGCTCTAAAAGTATTACTAATTACCCCAACCATGACCTACTCAATTCAACTAGAGCCTCTTATACCCTTTAAAAACTAGGTCCAAGGTTATCTATAACATATAGAAGGGGCCCTAATCTAAAGTACTTGGTTGAGAGAATAATGAAAGTGCCCCGGGGTCAACAGGGTACTTTTAAGTGTGGTAGATGTACTCAATGTAAGTTTATTAACACTACTAATAGTATTACCATCAGAGATCGAACTTACAAAATTTGGGGTCATTTTTCTTGTGACTCCCAAGGAGTTGTATAATGTGCAACTTGCACCCGCTGCGAAGCATTCTATATTGGTAAGACCGAGCGTAAATTTAAACAAAGGGTCTATGAGCACCAATATAGTATTGATAGGTTAACAAGCACTAATGCCCTTGCAAGACATGTCACGACATGTCCGGAGCATAGATTTAGGTTTATTGTCTTGCAAAAGATAGAACCTAGTATTAGTGGAGGGGCATGGCAACTTAGGCTTGAGGAGGCGGAATTGGAGTGGCAGATTCACACTACAGCATATTTGTGCCCTGGGCTTAATGAACAAATATCTATAAAATGCCTTCTCAAAAAGAAAACCCTGAATAGATGAATATAATGAAGTGATTAACACTGACACCAACAAATAAAGGGTATAAGAGGCTCTAGTTGAATTGAGTAGGTCATGGTTGGGGTAATTAGTAATACTTTTAGAGCTTTCAACACATAATGGTTTTATTTTGTCTTTTTGGAAGACAGTGGTGTAGTATTTTGATGGAGCCCAACTTTTTTACCTTTGTTAAGCCTGCTTATATTGATGTAAATGCATAGATTTAATTCAGCTTAGGTCTAGAATTTTTGAATATATCTTTTTATATCTTTTTTATCTTTTCATATATTATTTTATATTTGTAGATATATGGTTTTGTAAGTTTGCACTTTGAATAGTCGATTGCAAAGTCTTGGTTCAGCAGTATGTTTATGTTTTTATTAGAAGGATGTTTTAGGAAAAGTTTTTAAAAAGTAGTTGATCACATGGTCACAAGTATTTAAGCAATTAACACATTGATTAAGTTGCTTGAAATGTATTTAAAAGGACTGGTTGGTTATTTAAACTGTGTTTTAATTTTAAGTGTTGGTCTGAGGAAGCTGGCATGTATTATAGCCAATGAAAGCACTTACCATTTTAGATTAAAGGAGTCTTGTCTGAAGTTGCTTGAAATGTATTTAAAAGGACTGGTTGGTTATTTAAACTGTGTTTTAATTTTAAGTGTTGGTCTGAGGAAGCTGGCATGTATTATAGCCAATGAAAGCACTTACCATTTTAGATTAAAGGAGTCTTGTCTGGGAAGTTCGCTTGTTTGTGTTTTGGTTTACCAGTTTTTAGTTACCATTCATGGCAGAAAATGTATTCAGGGCGAATGGCCCACAGAGCAAAGACATCTCCACATCAATCAAAAAGATGCTAGCTGTACAAAATGCAATTATATCTTTCAATGACCTGCTGTATCCAGGACAATTACTACTAAAGACAGACAACACCACAGTTATGTGGTACATAAACAAGCAAGAGGGCACACACTCCTACCCCCTCTGCAGACTAGCCATGACCTTGTGGAACACAGCTTTAAACTACCAAGTTAATCTGCAAGCACAATTCCTGCCAGGAGAGAAAAACACACTAGCAGACAACCTAAGCAGAAACATCATGGATCCCCACGAATGGGAATTGAGCCCACAAATATTCAGAATGATAACACAAAAATGGTGGAGGCCAGACATAGATCTGTTTGCATCCCCAATGAACTGCCAATTACAGAAGTTCTGCACAAGGAGCTACCATCCACAAGCATGGAAAGTGGATGCCCTCTCATTCAGCTGGAAAAAGCTTCAAGTATACGCTTTCCCTCTTTTACCTCTCCTTCCAAAGGTACTCATAAAAGCCAGGCAGGAAGAGCCAAAGATGATCCTGATTGCACCAGACTGGCCATGCCAGCACTGGTACCCAATCTTAAAGAACTTGGCACAAGAACCACCCTGGATTTTGTCACAAATCCCAGAGTTGTTAACACAGCCCAACAATCAGATACTTCACAGCCAGCTAAAGACCTTAAATCTAGCTGCATGGAAAATTCCTTAGCCAAGAAAGCATTGCCTCTCTCCAAAGCTGTTATGGATGTCATTCTGGAGGCAAGAAGGCCTAGCACCAGGAAAGCCTACTCAGACAAATGGAAGAGATTCTGTGCCTGGATCCAAGCGCACAGCTTTGACCCTCTTGTCCCAAACATTCCTCAGATACTTCAATACTTAACTGAGATGCTGGACAAGGGCCTCTCCTTCTCATCCATCAAGATCTACGCCTCAGCCATTTCTGCTCATTACAACACGGATCCACCAATTTTTTTCTAATCCTTTGCTCAAACCGTACCTCAGAGGGGCTAAAAACATGAAACCGCCCCGTAGAGCACCTACACCAACTTGGGACCTCAACTTTGTTTTGGAAAAATTAACTTTACCTATTTTTGAGCCAGCTAACACAGCAGAATTAAAATACATCTCTTGGAAGACTGCTCTGCTACTGGCAATAACATCAGCAAGAAGAGTTTCAGAATTACAGGCACTAATGGCAGTGGAACCTTTCCTCAACTTCCACCAGGACAGGGTGTCTTTAAGAACTAACCCTACGTTTATGCCAAAGTTGGTATCAAGTGTGGCTCTAAACCAAACTGTTCACTTACCAACTTTTTATCCAAAACCACAGAACAAAGGGGAGAGACTACTAGATTCTTTGGATATTCACAGACAGTTACGCTTCTACTTGGACAAAACCAAAGCTTTCAGAAAATCTGAGCAATTATTGGTAGCATATGCTGCAGGAGCACAGGGAAAAGCCATTTCAAAACAGACTATTTCAAAATGGATAGCACACTGTGTACGTTTTTGCTATACCCACCATGGGAAACCTGTACCTAGCAGCATTAAATCTCACTCCACCAGGGCAACAGCCACATCAACTGCCTACCAAGGATATTTTGGAAGCAGCAACATGGAATTCTGTGCGTACCTTCACCAAACATTACCATTTGCCTTTATATTCCAAATCCAGAGCTGGCTTCACCACTGCTGTGCTGCAGGGCCTTATAGCCACCCCTAATGCCTTATAGATCCAGCCTCCCTACCTCAGCTTTGGGATTCCACCCAAGTGTAATGACTGCAGCAGTGTAACATGATGAACATAGTACAGTTTTGTACGTACCATAAATATAGATGTTCGAGTGTAAACACTGCTGCAGTCCAGGTTACCCTCCCTCCTTCCCCTCTTATTTTCTGGTACGTACCTAGGTCATCTACCCTTTATTACCTATGGGGAGTATTTGCTGGTAATTAAAAATGGTTGTTTGCTTTTCTTTTGTATATTTTACTAGCAATTTGAATTGCCTACCTATTTGGGGGCACCTGACATCTGGGGCAAGAAAAACTAAAGAAAATGGCATTGGCTGCATCTTGTATACCCCTGGCGCACTGACGTCAGGGAAGAGGCGACAGCAACCGAAGCCGGACCAAGACTTTGGAACTCAAGCCGACTGGGGACCCGCCTGACGGCAGGATAACCCAAGTGTAATGACTGCAGCAGTATTTACACTCTAACATCTATATTTATGGTAGGTACAAAACTGTACTTTAAGGCTCAGTCTACTAGGGTTTTAGCTTCTTCTTGTGCTTTTTTCCAAGTATTTGGATACTAACGCTGTTCTTGAGGGAGCTTCCTGGACTTCAGTGCATACATTTACCAGCACCGGCTTTGCTAGGGCCATTCTTCATGGACTTCTGTAGAGTTCTGCTGGTCCTTCCTCCTCCCTTTCTTTTTTTTTGAGCTTTTGAATTCTCCCTATTGTAAGGAATACAGGTGGGAGAGTAGCCTAATGGTTAAGGTGTTTGCCTTATAAACACAAGGAGCAGGGTTAGAGTCTCACAAGGGATAATTGGCTAGGCTTAAAATGGCTTGCAAGGGCAGTTAGCTTAGTACTAATCTATGAACCTATGAACATATGAACAGTGAAATGGAAGGACATAGTACAGTTGTATAAGAACTTAGCGTAACGGTAGATGTCCTTCTCTTCTCTGTTGCAGTAGTCACCCCCCCTCGTTTTTTTCTCTTCTAGATGTACTTATTACATCTATCTCCTTGGGCTGACATTCCTACTGTGGCTGTCAGTTCTGAGGGTATCACCTTTATGTCCTACGTTATATGTGGGGGGCATACGTGTGACGTATGACATACCTTAAGAAACCTAAAGGCTTTGGTATAGCAGGAGATCCCTATTGTAAGGAATACTGCAACAGTTTAGAGAAAGATATCTACAGTTATGGTAAGTTCTTACACAACTGTACATTTTGCAGGAAGGGGTTACGCAGACAAATAACTTGTGTCAGAAACATGGATTAAAACGAAATACTAAGATATTCATACTAGTATCCTTTAAGAAGACATCTACCCCTTGTAACTATCATATTGAAAATACACCCGTAAGAGTAAACCCAGTAGTCGGGGACTTGGTGATAGACAGTAGTCTAGCCTTTGACCATCACATGTCTGCAGTAGTTTGAAAATCATTCTCTATCATGCAACTTGTAAAGAAAGGTATGGCCTGTACGTCCATGAAGGGTCATTCTCCACTGTGTTCACATGCATCAGACCCATCACTGAGATTGGCCAGATTGCCACCTTTGATATGTACCTAATGTACCACAGCGAACAATTTAAACATCCACAGAGGTTGTTCACTAAAAGAATACAGAGTGTAAGTAACGTGTCCTATGCAGACCGCCTCATAGCCCTATCCCTGTATTCTGTCTCTTACAGGTTGTTAAGTGAAGATCTATGTCAGGCATACAAAGCATGATCAGACATCACCCCTGATAAAATTTCAGCATGTCTGCAAACAAACAACAGAATTACCAGTTCTAAAGACTTAAACCTTCCCTTTGATACAAGTAAGACGTGCTGGAGAGACAGGTGTGTATCTTCGAGACTGCCCCTTCTCTTGGAGCAGGCTCTGCATCCATCTTAAGCAGAGTTCCTCTCTAAGCCAATGCAAGTGTAAAATGGACATTTGGATGGGGAACCAGAAAATTCATTGCTGGCTTGGCACCTATTAATGGACACAGGCAGCCTGTAAATGGTTCATCTCCTAGGCCCTTGCTTGTAAATGTTTAATTTTCAAAGCCCATCTTCACACTTTTCAAAGATACCAGACCTTGTCAGAGATTTGGGATGTATGGCTAGGCTTAAAAAGGCCTTTGTGGTCATTAGCCTAGTTCATATTGTGTAGAGTGTAGTGCTTGAGTTGCGTAACTGCTCTTGTGGCAGTAATTGATGGATTCTTTATATAAAAGTATTAAAAATATGATTACCTGGATTGTTGGGCTTTTTTAATGTTTCCTTGATATCTATCATTAGGATCTTTGTTGCAAGAATTCATTATATGAATTAGAAATGACTAAAGGTGGATTCGCTTCTGTTGGTATGATCTTTTTCAGCATTAAAGTTTTTCTTTAAGTGTGTGGATGTGGTCTCATACCGTGGTCATTAGACAGTTTCCTGAGCTGTTGAAGTGTGCACTATGCACTCTACGTCTGGCAACAAAAAATAATAAATGAGGAAACAGGTAATTTATTGTGCTTTGATATTTTCTTGGCCACTTCTTCAGCCTTGATCATTGACAAGAGTACAAATTTTCTTTTTATTATATGTTATGCATGGTAATGACAGTTTCTAATGGTGTTCGTGGATGCAGTTACTAACATATGCTTTTGAGTATATTAGATTTTTCCCAGAGAACTTTCACCTTCAGTATTTTCTTTTAGGAGCCAGTCACAATATTGGCACTTGTGAATCTTGTCAAATTTATTCTGTCCTTCCTGACCCTGATTAGTCCTCTGTTAGTTCTCCCAGTTGTCATGCCTGGTAACTCTCATATCTCACAGTTGCCGCTGTGGGACAGATAGATGGAGTGCCAAAATCCTTAGAGCTCACCTGCTGCTGAAGTGTGCTTCTTCAGAAGACCTTGTGAAACTGTCAGTTTGCTAGTAATCCTTCAGACTGGGCAGTTTTTTCTGAGGAAAATTTGTGGGGTTTTTTTCTGTCAGATGTATTAGTTTTGTTAGGGCACTTACCTGTTTCGGGCTGTCACTGCTCATTCAGGAAAGATTTGTGTGAATGCTCAAAACTGTGTAAAATATACTTTTTTCACATTATTTCCTACATGTTTACATATGTTTTGTGTGTGTTATGGGCCAGGATATTGTGCTTTAGGGGATTATCTGTAGTTTGTGTACCTCAGAACTGCCTTTTGGCTTAATGGTTTATTCAGGCTCTGCTATCCACCTTAAGTGTTTCCTTCTTGGTTGAACCCATGGAGTAGTTACTGGTTTCCACAGTTCTTCCTTCTCCTGTTTGCAAAAGGAAAGAAGCGAAGGAGTCCCTGGGTGTCATGCCAGCTCCAGTTGTGCCTTAGCTTCTGATGGTTAACTCTGTTGTTGATAAATTAGTTCCTCAGACAGCTCCTCCTCTGGTCACTCTGGTGAAGCACCTACAGCCATGGCCAGGGGATAGACATGTCCTTTGGGACTCTAGAGATGCCCTTCATGGGCATAAGAGAATTATTTTTGTCAGTTTTTGGGGAAGGGGCAGGTGAAGTCTTTCACATAGTCAAGAAAGGGAGCCTGAGCCCTGAATTAGTATGCCTGCTGAGAGTTTTATCTTTTTCAAGGAATTTCTGTGGAAAAGAGAACAAAGAGAAATAAAATTACTTCTGCTTCTCTTTCTGTTTCTATGGGCACAGAAGAATTCCTGGGATTTGCTAGAGAGGTAATTTCAACTTTTTTCTTCCTACTACCTCTTTAGAGAAGAACTGGAAAAGTGTTACCTCATTTTCTGATCCTGATTCACCTAGAAGAGCAGGGCTTGAAAGGAGAATATGGTGCTTCAGAACATTCTTCTCAGCCTAAGGTGTCTGATACTGAAGAAAGGTTTTCTTCAGGTTTCCTTCATGAAGACACTTTTTTTTTCTGAGACTTTATCTAAAATGAAGGAGAGCTTTCTGTCTGACCACAGTGAATTTCCTATTTCCCACAACATGTATTCTGATTTGTTATAGCTGGATGTTCCCAAGTCTGCAGCTGTTCTTCCTTTATCTACTTTGAGTGTTTTTCTTGCAGCTTCTAGTTTACCTTGCTGCCTGCCTCCTGCCTGTAGGAAACTGACAGGTCATATAGGGTGCATCAGACTCTTTAAGTTGCTTTCTAAACATAAGCAGACGACTTCTGCTAGACAAATTGGTAATGCTAATCCCATTATCTATGACTAGGTTGAGAAAGAGTTTGACAAATTTTGGAAGTTTCTTCTTCCATTTTAACATTAAGAATTCTACATTACAAGGTCCACACATTAATGTTTTTGCTTCCATCTGTTAAGAATTTGAAAATTCTGGGATTAACCTTCTTTCTTCTGAGGTGAAGAATTCTTTGAAGGCCTTTTTAAGTAAACTTGCCTTGAAGTTTTCTTATGACATTGTGATACTTCATCTATGGCTGCTGCTTCTGGGTCACTTGATTTGTTTGGCTTCATTCTCAGAATCTTCCTATTTCTTCTTCGTCTTTCGGCTGCTCCTATTAGGGGTCACCACAGCGGATCATCTGTTTCTATTTCTTCCTGTCCTCTGCATCTTGCTCTGTAACACCAACCACCTGCATGTCCTCTCTCACCACACCCATAAACCTTATCTTAAGCTGTCCTCTTTTCCTTTTACCTGGCAGCTTCATCCTTAGCATCTTTTTCCCATTATACTCCACATCCCTCCTCAGCACATGTCCAAACCAATGTAATCTTGCCTACCTGGCTTTGTCTCCAAACCTTCCAACCTGGGCTGACCTTCTAATATTCTTATTCCTAATCCTGTCCACGCTCGTCACACCCACTGCAAATCTTAACATCTTCAAGTCTGCTATGTCCAGCTCTGACTCCTGCCTTTTTGTCAGTGCCAGTGTATCCAACCCATATAACATAGCTGGTCTCACTACCCTCTTGTAGACCTTCCCTTTTACTCTTACTGGTACTAGTCTGTCACAAATCACTCCTGACACTCTTCTCCACTCACTCCATCCTGCCTGTACTCTCTTCTTCACCTCTCTTCCACACTCACCATTACTCTGAACTGTTGATCCCAAGTATTTAAACATTTAGAATCTTCCTAATGATGTTAAAACTGAAAATCTGAAGTAGTTAACTTAATTTGGTCAACAACCTGTGGGTATCGGATCCGACCTGGATCCGAGCCGGCAGCTTTCCAAGCTAGAGATCCGAGCTCCAAGCTCCTCCCGCTTACCCGTAATACCCTGCGACTTCCTTCCAATCCTTAGATCTCGTTTGTCGCGTCTTGGTCAAGCATGAGTTTTCGAGCTCCTAGCATTTTCAGGTGATTTGTGTGTGTATTTTTGCTTAAAAATCTCTCTAATAGTTTGTGTGTGTGGTTAGTTTAGATTAATAGTTTAAATCCCTTAGCTTTACTCCCTCGTAGTTTAACTCCTAGCAGGCCCCTCTTTTCTCTTAGTTGTTTGTGTGGGGCGTGTGTGTGTCTTTATCCTAGGAATCATGGCCGAGGCCCCAAAGGCCATCTTTTCTAAGTGCACTGAGTGTGGCCATAAGCTATCCCCAGCAGATGGCCACACTCAGTGCGTCCTCTGCCTGGGGGTACCTCATCTGACCTCAGGCTGCCAGATTTGTGCAGCCTTTAACCCCCGGGCCCAGAGGGATAGGAGGAATAAGCTGATTCTGGTGGGTCTCCTACCCACGGAATCAACTTCTTCCGCCTCTTCCTCTGTGGCTACAGCCACGGCTGTGGCTGCTCAGCCTGCTGTCCCCCCTCCCTTGGCTGGGACTCAACCTCCCACCTCTTCCCAGGGAGCGAGGGAATCTAAAAAAAGATGAGAGAGGGAGAAAAGAGAGAGAAAGAGAGGCACAGAAGCCAAAAGTGGCGGGCCGACTCAGATCCCTCGGCCCCGCCTGCCAAAGTGCTCTTGTCGCCCCAGAAGGTCTCTGAGCCCTCCTCCCCTCGGCTCCATTCTCCACGCTTCTTCCCAGAGCCGGAGGAGGAGGCCCGGGCCATCTTCGAGGTCATCGCGGCGGCCCTCCCGGCCAGCTTCGGCGGCCTCATCAAAGTCAACCCGTAACCTCTCTGACGCTGATATGGACCGGATGATGCGTCGCTTTCTCCAAACTCAACTGCAGATGGGAGTGTTGCTGCCTCCCTCCCCTCCGGGCAGGAGTTCAGCCCCACTTTTTACCCCGATAGCTCCTTCTCCGATACACTATCTGGTTTTGGTGCCTTCGGATCTGAGGAGTCAGGGAGTCGGCGCCGATGGTTATCGCTACCTCAACGTCGGCCATGCCCTTGAGTTTGTTGGATCCCTTTTCGGATCCGAGCTCTCGGGGCCAAGAGCCATGCGTTGGATCCGAGGGGGCCAGTGTGTCTTCGGCTCCGTTTCGGTTGGAGCACACTTCCCTCTCGGGTCTGAGCACTTCGGCAATGCCGATTCCCCCGCCGGACCCGAGGGCGTTAACCACAGAGCCCAGAGAGATTGGTTCACCCTTGGCTTTCGATGTGGTGGAGAGGGTTCTCTCGAGACGTTCGAGACCCCCTACACTTTCTTCGGGATCCACCCAGACTTCCTTGCAGCTGGGCTGGTCTTCCATCGTCCATTCCCAAGGACAGCCTGCAATGACTCCCCAGCCCGTTACACTGGCGGAACATGACCCTGTTGGTGAACCCTCCTCAGACAGCCCCACCGAGGAGGTCCCTCACAAACGCAAGTGTAAGAGGAGGCACTTGGTCTCCCCTGAGTCCCTCATGGAGGACCCCGAATTGGAGGAAGGGGAAGGTTCCCCCAGGTCACCCCCCCGAAGATGTCTCCTTTGGAGACATTATGGAAATGTTTCGCCAAAAGGGGGGGTGGTCAGCCCAAAAACTGTTCTCGGATGAGTCGGTATTCCTGGAGGCGTTCGCAGGCCCATCTGCCTCTTGGGTGTCCCCTCCGGCCGACCCCCTGGTTGACCTCATCACTACCAGGGCATGGAAGGAACCGGACACTATAGAGCCAATCCCCAGGAGGCCAAATAGGATCTTAGTCTGATAGGACAGCTTGGAGTAAGGGTTCCCCGGTAGATGCCATGGTGGTGGCGGCAGCCACCAAGAAGGAACTTGCTCAGAATAGTTCCTCGGTCCATCACCCTGATAAGGAGTCTCGGACGATGGATCGTATCGGGAAGCAGATGTTTGCTTCAGCTACCTTTTCCATAAGGGCGCTGAATTATTTGGCCCATGTAATTAGACTTCAGCGGGATCTGGTGAAAGAATACGCTGAGTCTCCCCCTGAGTCCATGTCGGCCGAGGACAAACGGACTTTCTCGGCTTGCATGGCTACTCTGAAATCTGTATCAAACATGTCTATGCGGCTACTCTCCCATGCCACGGAAGGAGCCGCTAGAGCCAGCGGGTCCGGCATCACCTTAAGGCGTCATGCCTGGTTCTGGCTTTGTGACTTTTCGGAACCTTTCAAGGCGTCCTTCGCGAACGCACCCTTCGGTTCTACCCTGTTCGGGAAGACCGTCTGCGACAAATTGGTTCAAAGCGAAAAGATGGGGAGACGCCGTCTACAATCTGAATCCGCTTCTCGGCTCCTCAAAGGTCCTTTTCCAGGAACCAGAGAGGACAAAAGAAGATGTGGTTCCAGAAGTCTCAGCAGTCCCGTTATGCACTGGACCCTTCGTCCTTCAGAGGCAGAGGGGGACAAGGTGGACGCCGACCCAGAGGCAGAGGGGGGCTGAACAATTTTGGGTCTCTGGAACATTTTTCTGACCGACCCACGCAGCAGCCCTGAGGGGTTGCCCGACTGCCCCTCTCTGGAGGCAGTCGGGGGGGGGGGGCATTTTTCGAAGCACCTGGCTCAATGGGAGTCCCATCACAACAAATCGCTGGGTGCTTCGAATAATATCCAGAGGTTACTCAATCCCTTACATAAACCAACCTCCTCAGTCGAGGCACCTCCCCGATGTACCACCCAGTCAGAGGGAGGCTGCAGCTTTAGAGATAAAAAAGCTGCTAGAAAAAAGAGCCATCCAGCACGTCCTCCCAGGCCAGTCCCGATTAGGCAATTACTCCAGGTTCTTTTTGGTGCCAAAGAAGACTGGGGACTTAAGGCCGATTCTCGACCTTTCAACCATGAACCTCTTCATTGCCAAGGAGAAATTCCGGATGGTCACGCTTCAATCCATCCTGCCCCTTTTGCAGGAGAAGGACTGGATGTGCTCCATAGACCTCAAGGATGCGTACTATCATATTCTCATGGACAAACTATCCAGGAGGTTCCTCCGCTTTCGGCTAGGGGCCAGTCATTACCAGTTCAGGGTTCTACCCTTTGGCCTCACCACAGCTCCCAGGGCGTTCACCAAGGTCATGGCAGATGTTCTTCGTGTTTCACTGTTGCAGTCATAACTGTAGGGTGTTCCTGCCGGCAGGCAGCCCGTGGTCAGCCAGAATCCCAAAGTCTGGGTCCGGCGTCGGCTGTACAAGCTAGTACCCTGACGTCAGTACGCTCTGGTACATAGCCGTCAGCCGACGCTATCTTCTCCAGTCTTTCTTGCCGTGCAGTGGAAAGCAGCTCGCAAGTTGTTGGTTGGCGATTTTCGAACAGCGTATTTTGTTGTTATCTGTCCGAAGTTCTTACTTCTCTTCTCAAAGCTAAGTACCCGTTAGAATCTTTTCTTGTTCCTCCGATGTCAGAAAAAGTTAATAATTGTATAGCGTGTGGGAAACAAATACCTCATAAAGATTTCCACTCTTACTGTCTACCTTGCTTAGGCCCTGACCACGACGTTTCTTGTTGTCGGTTCTGTGCCAGGTTTAACTCTCGTACTATTAAGCGCAGGTACGATTGGGCTTTAAATTATTTTGGCAGACGCTTCAATTATAGAATGTCGCCGGACACTACCGGAGTTCAAAAGAAGCGCAAAGACAAAGACAGCCCTCCGAGGTCTAAACAGGACTCGCTGCAACTGGAGCCAGCGTCCGTTCGGCTGTCATCAGTGAGGCGCTTTGCAGCCCCTGTCGTCCGCCACTTCTGAACCGATGGCGATACGGACTCCCATGGGGAGCCATCAAGGCCCACTATTTTAACTGCTGCAGGACCTTCGGACGTCGCTCCTTCAGATGGGTCCGGAACCGCTGTGCAGGTACCGGCTTCTGAGGGGGTTTTCAGGCCTACTCACATCACTATCTCAAAGGCAAAGACAAAGACTCCTGTTAAGTCTAAAGTTCCTGCTCAAGCTGCTTCTGAATCCACTCCCAAGACACAAAAGCAATTATTAAAGATGGCTGAAGATTTGCTTACCATGATTAGGGGTTCTAACCCCCCTCCTGAGAAAAGGCCTCGACAGGATGTTACTCTGGATTCCTCTGATCAGGCTTCTGTATCTTCTGTTTCTTCCTCAGATCAGGACTACTCCTTTCCCCCTTATGAGGATTCGGATGCTGAGGACTCTTTACCCTCGGCCTCTCCGCCTGAGGATTTCTCTTTTGGGGAAACCTTGCATGAGATGAGGGAACATTTTCATTGGGAAGGGCAGGAGTATTCTGTTTCCAAGAAGAGGCTTAGGGAATTTCTTCTTCTTCCCCAGCATAGGCCTTTAGCTATCCCTCCTGTTTTGGACATTGTAGAGGATGCTTTTTCTGAGGCTAATTTGAATCCTGATTCCATGCCTCCTGCTCCTTCTAAGCCTGATAGATTTTATAGGGTTCCTGACTCTCATTTATTTTTATTTAAAAACCCTTCTGCAGATCCTGAAACTATTTCTCAGGGCTCTAAAGCTGCTAAGGTTGCTACTTCTAAAAACCCTATTCTCTCTGAGAAGGATTCTCGGGCTTTAGACAGGTGGGGAAAAAAGGTATATACTTCTGCTACCCTGTCTGTAAGGGCTTTAAATTGCCAGTTTCATATGTTTAAGTATCAGCAATTTCTTTTGTCTGTTTTAAAGCAAAAGCTTGCTTCCCTTCCTGCTTGTGCAGAGGATAAGGAACTTCAGGATGTATTGCATGCTACTGAACAAGTGAACAAGCATAGTTTGCATTGTGGTTTTGATGCTTTGGATGCTTCTTGCAGGGCGGCAGCCTCTGGTACTGTTATCAGGAGACATGCCTGGCTTTGTGAACAAAGTTTACCTGAGCAGGTTAAGGCTAAGTTATTAGATGCCCCTGTTCAACATGATGTTCTTTTTGGATCCAAGGCTGAGGAAGTTATTAAAAAGATGGAAGAAAAGGCAAAGTCTATGCAGACTGTAAAAGATTTCTTGCAAGTTCAGCCTCCTAGATTTTCCAGGAATTGGCCCTCTAAAAATTGGTCCTTTCCCACGTCTGACAGGCCTCAAAGGGGAAGATATAGACGCTCCAGAGGTCGTGGTCAAGGTCAGGCCTCTTACAGATCTAGACAATGGACTGCTTCTTCACCTAGAAGGGGAGAAGACAGATCCCAGTCTCAAAGAAAGCAAACTCAATGACTCTCTCGATTGGGCTACAGGACCCCTTCACCTGGATGCCCCTCTCGGAGGAAAACTGTCTCTTTACTAAAATTGGACTCGTATTACCCAGGACAAGTGGGTATTGGACGTGATTTTAAAAGGTTACAAATTCCACTTTTACACTTTACCAAAGGCTCACGGTTGGCCAGATCTGCCAAAACATCAATGGTCAGAGGCCTTAACTCAAGTGGATGCTCTTCTGGCCATGAGAGCCATAGAGCCTGTTCTACTCTTGGAGATGGGAAAAGGTTTTTATTCAAGACTGTTTCTGGTTCCCAGAAAACAAAACTCATGGAGACCTATTCTGGACCTTTCTCTGTTAAACACCTTTTTGGAAATTCCAAAATTCAAGATGCTTACTCTGCAGCAACTGATTCCAATGCTCTCTCAAGACGCCTGGATGGTGACATTGGACTTAAAGGAAGCCTACTTACATATTCCCATCAGGCAAGAACGCAGGAAATTCCTCAGGTTCAAGGCAGGTTCGAGGCACTTTCAATTCTCTGTATTGCCCTTTGGTTTATCTACTGCTCCCAGAGTCTTTACCAAGTGCCTGGCACCAGTAGTGGCTTACTGCAGACTTCAGGGGATCCAGATTTACCCCTATTTGGACGACTGCCTTATTCAGGCAGACAGCAAAGATCTTCTGCTTCAACATCTGGACTTTGTTCAACGTCTTCTTCTCCTACTGGGATTCTCAGTGAACACAAAAAAGTCACATTTGATCCCTTCTCAACAAATGGTATTCTTGGGAGCCCTCTTAAATACAACCTTACAAAGGGCCTTCCTCACTCCGGAAAAACAAACTCAGCTGGCTTCTACTTTCAGCACCTTAGCAACTCTATCTCAGCTCACTGCAAGGAAATTCCTGCAGGCTCTGGGCTACATGGCTTCTTGCATTCTGTTGATTCCAAATGCAAGGCTTCACATGAGAAAGCTCCAATGGTATCTGAAAAGTGTATGGTCACAACATTACCACGATCTGGATATTCTGATTCCTCTGATCCCCTGCCTTCAGAGGGAGTTCCTCTGGTGGTCCAGAGTTTGCACTCTAAACGAAGGAAAGCCTTTTCGTCTTCCTCAACCTACTCAAATCCTAACCACGGACGCCTCGGATTATGCTTGGGGAGCACACTTTCTAGACAATTGCCAGCAGGGAACCTGGACAAAGGAGCATCTTCACTGGCACATCAATCTGAAGGAAATGTTGGCAGTTCAAAATGCCCTTCTAGCCTTCAAGAGCCTTCTGCAACCAGGGCCTCTGCTGATTCGCACAGACAACACCACGGTCATGTGGTACATCAACAAGCAGGGGGGTTCTCATTCATATCCCCTTTGCAGACTAGCTATGATTTTATGGGACACAGCTCTAAACTTGAATCTACATCTCCAGACTCAATTCATTCCAGGGAAACAGAATCTCTTAGCAGACAGCCTGAGCAGAAACATCTCAGATCCTCACGAATGGATGTTAGACACCAACTTATTCAACAGGATTACTGCAATTTGGGGATGTCCCCAGATAGTTCTGTTTGCATCCCATCTCAATCATCAGCTACCTCGCTTTTGCACCAGGTCCTTCCACAAGACAGCTTGGAGAGTGGACGCCCTGTCCTTCAGTTGGAGAAGCCTTTCAGCATATGCCTTCCCTCCTCTTCCTCTACTACCTCGGGTATTACTGAAGATAAAACAGGACAAGCCCAAATTCCTCATCTTGATTGCTCCAAATTGGCCTCGACAGTTTTGGTATCCAACTTTAAAGCACCTGTTCTTGGGGCCTCCTTGGATTCTCCCTCTGAATCCTTCGCTTTTGTCCCAGCATCAGGGTCAGTTACTACATCCCAACCTCAAGACCCTTTGCCTGGCAGCGTGGCTCTTCAAAGAAATTTGATTTCCTCTAGTCTTCCCAAGCAAGTTTTGGATGTTCTTTTGGAAGCTAGACGGCCTAGCACTAGGAAATCCTATGCCTCTAAATGGAAGAGGTTTTGTATTTGGATGCAGGGCCGAGGCTCGGATCCTCTGGTACCTGATCTCTCTTCTATTTTGCTTTACCTTTCAGAACTTTTGTCTGAAGGACTTTCTTTTTCTTCCATTAAGATTCATGCTTCTGCTATTTCTGTGCATTTCAGTTCTGATCCTCCTGTTTTTTCTCATCCTTTGGTGAAGCAATTCTTGAGAGGGGCTAAAAATTTGCGGCCCCCCAGGACCCCTCCTGTCCCGGCCTGGGATCTTAATTATGTTTTGGAAAAACTAACTTTGCCTCCTTTTGAGCCTGCTGCATCTTCAGATATTAAGTTTTTATCCTGGAAGACTGTTCTTTTATTGGCATTGACCTCTGCCAGAAGGGTCTCAGAGTTGCAAGCTCTCATGGCCGTGGAACCATACCTTATTTTTCATCAGGACAGAGTATCTTTGAGGACCAATCCTACTTTCATGCCTAAGGTGATTTCAAAAGTGGCTTTAAATCAGACAATTCACCTTCCTACTTTCTTTCCAAATCCTCAAAATAAAGGGGAAAGGATTTTGCATTCATTGGATGTGCACAGGCAGTTACGATTTTACCTGGACAAGACTAAAGAGTTCAGAAAGTCTAATCAATTGTTTGTTTCTTTTGCCTCCAGTTCTCTTGGAAAGCCTATTTCTAAACAAACTATTTCCAAATGGATTGCTTATGGAATTAAATTTTGTTACACTCATCATGGGAAACAGTTACCAGGTACCATTAGAAGTCATTCTACTAGAGCAGCTGCCACTTCTACAGCTTTCCTCAGAGGAGTCCCTACCAAGGATATTTTGGAAGCTGCCACATGGAGTTCTGTGCATACTTTTTCCAAGCACTACAATCTCCCCCTGTTTTCTAAGACTAGGGCAGGCTTTGCCTCTGCTGTTTTGCAGGGTATTCTTGCCTCCCTTTCTTCTATCTAAAGCCTCCTCCCCTTTTGCACTGCTTTGGGATTCCACCCTACAGTTATGACTGCAACAGTGAAACATGAAGAACATAGTACAGTTGTGTACACCTACCATAAATGTAGATGTTCGAGTGTCTTCACTGTTGCAGTCGGTTTCCTCCCTCCTATCCCCTCTTATTTCTCACTTTTCCTTTTTTGTGGTGTATTTGTGTTTCCTTGTTGGATTCATTTTTGTTTTGTTGGGGATTTCTGGCATCTGGGGCAAGAAAGGCTGGAGAAGATGGCGTCGGCTGACGGCTATGTACCAGAGCGTACTGACGTCAGGGTACTAGCTTGTACAGCCGACGCCGGACCCAGACTTTGGGATTCTGGCCGACCTCGGGCTGCCTGCCGGCAGGAACACCCTACAGTTATGACTGCAACAGTGAAGACACTCGAACATCTACATTTATGGTAGGTGTACACAACTGTACTTTGTAGCTGCCCACCTGAGACTTCAGGGAATACAGGTTTTTCCTTACCTAGACGACTGGCTCCTTACCGCCCCCACCAGGCATCTACTCTGCTTAGCCAGGGATTGCTTCCTACTATTAGCATCCCAATTGGGGATCACCATAAACTTCTTCAAGAAGTCATCCCTTCATCCAGTTCATAGGGGCCAGAATAGACACTCTTCAGACCAAGGCCTTCTTGACATCAGACAGACTTCGCAGTTTGACCTTACACGTTCTAGCTCTTCTTCAAGTCACCTGCCCCATCAGCGGAGTTAGTCCTGAGAGCTTTAGGGTCCATGGCAGCAGCAGTCAATCTCACTCTCTTAGCTCACTTGCACATGAGGGTTCTCCAGTGGACTTTGCAGGTTCAGTGGTCCATCCTTCACCACCCATTGGACTTACCGATTCCTATCAGCAGCGTTTGCAGAAATTCCCTCATGTGGTGGCTCCAATCTCAAGAGCTTCGGGAAGGATGACCATTTGTTATGCCGCAACCCCAAGCCACGGTGACCACGGACACTTCCCACCTTGGGTGGGATGGGGGGGGGCATTACGCAGGCAGAACTGTCCAAGGTACGTGGACTCCAACAGAGACCATTCTGCATATAAATGTACTGGAGATGAGAGCGGTCCTTCTAGCGTTGCAAGCCTTTCATGCCTTTTTCCCTCCAGGGACTATAGCAATTCAGTCAGACATGTCGGTGGTCTGGTATATCAATAAACGAGGGAACCAGGTCTTACCCTCTTTGCCGAGAGGCCATGAGAGTTTGGGATTGGGCGATATCCACCAACCGTTTTCTGTTAGCAACGCGCATTCCGGGTCGGTCCAACATCCTAGCGGACAAACTGAGTCGAACTATCCTCTCGCCCATACGAGTGGTCTCTGAATCCTTTAGTAGTGAAACAGATCTTCCGTAAGTGGGGTCTGCCTTGCTGCGATCTCTTCGCGTCGCCTTCCAACGTGAAGTGCAGCAAGTTCTTCATTCTAATCCCCCCTCCGGGGGAAGCCCCCAGAGACGCTCTAGTCCATGCTTGGCCACCCGGTGGTCTTTATGCTTATCCTTCTCTTCCGTTGATGACAAAATTCTTACAGAAAGCTCGTCGGTTGGGGAACAAGATTATCCTCATAGCCCCATTCTGGCCTCATCAAGCCTGGTTCCCATGTCTACGGTCTCATCTTGTAGCTCCTCTCTGGATCTTGGATCCCATCCCGGATCTGATATCTCATCCTTCGGGATTGGAATCCCCGATTCTGGTTGATCTCAAGCTCTCAGCTTGGCTGATCCAGTTCGATTAGTTGCTAGGACACCCGGTATCTCATCCGCAGTTATATCTATCCTGGTAGCAGCGCATAAGCCTTCTACTGGGAAGGTTTACAATAGTAAATGGAAGCTGTTTTCCATTTGTGCGTCTCATAGGAATTTAGACTCTTTCACTGCTCCCATCCCAGCAGTGCTCAATTTTTTTATCTCAGATTTTTCAGCAAGGGGCCAGTTCTTCTACTGTAAAGGTTCAAATGGCTGCCATCTCCCATTTTCACATTGGAGACCATCTTAATTCCCTTGCTTCCACCAAGATTTGTAAGACCTTTCTGAAAGGTACGTTTCTCTTGAGACCTCCTATTAGGAACTCCATTCCTCCATGGGATCTAACTTTGGTCCTTCAGGCTCTGACTGGACCACCTGTTGAACCTGCAGCTTCTATTAATTTGAAATTCTTGTCCCGGAAAACTGCCTTTTTGGTAGCTATTACCTCAGCTAGGAGGGTGTCGGAGCTTCAGGTCCTTTGTGTTAAGCCCCCTTATCTTCTATTCCATAAGGATAGGGTCTCTCAGGATTAACCCATCTTTTCTACCCAAAGTGGCCTCCGAGGCGAACATCATTCAGTCCATTAATCTCCCAGTTTTTTTCCCTAACTATCAAAACAAAGGGGAGTACAAACTTCATTTGTTAGATGTTCATAGACAGTTACGCTTTTATTTACACAGAACAGCTGCCTTCCGCAAGTCTGATCAGCTCTTTGTTTCCTTTGCAAAACACTTCTTGGGTAAGCCAATTTCGAAGGTGACTCTGGCCAGATGGATTTCTGATTGTATTCTGCTTGCATACAAACTGTCTGGCCTACCAGAGCCTATAGGGGTTCATGCTCATTCTACTCACTCTATGGCTACATCTGCTGCATTCTGGTCTAGAGTTCCTTTGGATGACATTTGTTCTGCGGCTACTTGGGCATCCTCATACCTTTATCTCTCACTATAAATGGATTTAGTGTCCAGAGGAAGAGTGGCTTTTGGCTCTGCAGTGCTCCGGAATATCATTCCTTGAGGACCTCCCAAGTTTTTGGTAGCTGGGGACTCTGTTCCACAGGTTGATGACCAAATGAAGTTAACTACTTCAGATAAAGAAGTTATGTACTCACCATAACGTTCCATCTGAATAGGTAACTTCATTTGTCAGCAACCGACCTTCCCACCTTCCCACCTTCCCCCTAACCTGGTTCTTTGATTACCTGTACCCTAGGATGCTTTATCAAGTCCTTTGTTAATCCTTAGGTTAAGGTTTTTCAGGTTGTTGTTTTGTGGTTGTGAGGATGTTCATCGTGTTTCACTGTTGCAGTCATTACACTTGGGTTATCCTGTTGGCAGGCTACCCGCAGTCGGCCTGAATTCCAAAGTCTAGGTCCGGTGTCGGTTGCTGTCACCTCTTCCCTGACGTCAGTGCGCCAGGGGTATAAAAGATGCAGCCGACGCCATTTTCTTCAGTCTTTCTTGCCGCGCGGTGCCCGAAGCAAAAGCAGTTCGCAAGTGCCGGTCGGCCGACTCCTGAGATTTTCAAATTCGAATTTCAGATCCGAAGTCTTCATTAAAGCTAAGTACCCCATTGGGGAAACTCTTTTCTTGCTCCAGACCGATGTCAGAAAAAGTTAACAATTGTAGTATTTCTTGTGGGAAGCAAATACCTCATAAGTTTTTTCATTCTTACTTTATTCCTTGCCTAGGCCCTGATCACAAAGTTGTTGGCTGTCGGTTTTGCGATAGATTTAACCAACACACTATTAAGCATCGGTATGATTTTGCCTTTCATTACTTTGGCTGAAGATTCAGTTATATAATGTCGTCGGAACAACTGACGACCGGAGTTTATAAAAAGCGCAAGGAAAAGGAAAAGGACAGGCATCCGAGGTCCAAAACCGATGACGAGACTTCCGCTAAGCCAGTCGCTGGTTCGCCGGTTCTCAGTGAGGTGCTTTCGCAGCCCCTGACGCTCGCTACCTCAGAGCCACAGGCCGCTGCCGATTCCCACGTGGAGCCAGCTAGGCTTCTGGATACTCAAGGTATTGGACACTCAGAAATTATTCCCGCAGATGGCTCTGGAGCCGCTGAGCAGGCATCGGCTTCTGAGGGTGTTTTCAGACCTACACAGCTATATGTAAAGCCTACCTCAGCTTCCAATGCAAAGACTAAAGCAGCTCTAAAGACAAAGAAACAAGTACAACATTCTCCTGGACAGACTTCCATGCTTCAAAAACAGATGCTCAAAATGGCCGAAGACCTAATTACCTTGATCAGGGGTTCCCATCCCCCTCCTGATAAGAGGCCTAGGCAAGAGACAGAATATGAATCTTCAGATCAGATTCCATTTCCTCTGAATCCTCTTCTGAGCAGGAATACTCTCTTCCTCCCTATGAGGATTCTGATGCTGAAGAATCTATTCCTTCAGCCTCTCCTCCTAAGGATTTATCTTTTGGGGAAACCTTGCATACCATGAGGGAACACTTCCACTGGGAGAGCCAAGACTACTCAGAATCAAAGAAAAGGCTTAGAGATTTTCTTTTACTGCCTCAGCACAGGCTGCTTGCTATTCCTCCTGTGTTAGACATTGTAGATGATGTATTTTCAGAGTCTGCCCTTTCTCCTGACTCTTTACCCCCTGCCCCTGTAAAACCAGACAGATACTACAGGGTTCCAGACTCGCATAAATTTCTTTACAAAAACCCTGCTGCTGATCCAGAAACTATTTCTCAGGGTCCCAAAGGGGTCAAGGCTTCTACTGCAAAAAACCCTATCCCCTCTGACAGGGATTCTAGGGCACTAGACAGATGGGGAAAGAAAGTTTACACTTCTGCTACTTTGGCTGTGAGGGCTTTAGACTGTCAATTTCATATGCTTAAATATCAGCAATACTTAATGTCACTGCTAAAACAGAAAATGTTGGCAAATTCTGATTGTGCAGAAAATAAGGAAATGCAGGATTTATTGCATGCAACTGAACAAGTGGGAAAGCATACATAGCAGTGTGGTTTTGATTCTGTAGAGGCCTCTTGCAGGGCCGCAGTTGTGGGTTCTGTCATTAGGAGGCATGCTTGGTTAAAGGAACAGGTTCTACCAGATCATGTTAAGGCAAAATTACTAGATGCTCCATTACAGCATGATACTTTTATTTGGTGTTAAAGCAGAGGAGGTGTTGAAGAAAATGGAGGACAAAGCGAAATCTTTGCAAACCGTAAAGGATTTCTTACAGGTACAGCTGCCCAGATTTAGCAGAAACTGGCCTACTAAGAATTGGTCCTTTCCAGTGTCAGACAGACCACAAAGGGGCAGATACAGATGCCCTAGAGGAAGATCCCAGCCCCAGGGCTCATACAGGCCTAAACAGTGGGCCGCTTCTACCTCCAAAAGCGGAGAAGACAAATCACAGCCATGCAGAAAACAGTCCCAGTGACTTCCCTCTGCCAGCACCAAGCACTTAACTTTTGGCAGCCCCCTTGGGGGGAAAACTAGCACTTTTTTCACAAAACTGCACATGATCACCCAGGACAAATGGGTCTTGAATATAGTGTCCCAGGGCTACAGGTTCCACTTTCACACCCTGCCAAGGGCAAAAGGTATGCCAGATCTGCCACACAATCAATGGGCAGAGGCACAAAAACAAGTTTCTTCCCTCATGGACATGGGTGCCATTCAGCGAGTACCACAGCAAGAGTAGGGACAAGGTTTTTACTCAAGACTTTTCTTGGTACCACGAAAGGACAAAGCATGGAGGCCAGTACTGGACCTGTCTATTCTGAATACATTCCTGGACGTTCCAAAATTCAAAATGTTGACTTTGCAGCACCTTCTGCCCATGCTGGGCAAGAAGGCTTGGCTTGTAACTTTGGACCTAAAAGAGGCGTACCTGCATGTACCAATCGGACAAACTTGCAGAAGATACCTCAGATTCATAGCTGGCTCAATGCACTACCAATTCTCTGCACTGCCCTTTGGCTTATCTACTGCGCCCAGGGTCTTCACAAAATGCTTGGCACCAGTAATTGCATATTGCAGACAAAGAGGAATTCAAATATATCCTTACTTAGACGATTGCCTTATTCAAGCAGAGAACAAGGACATTCTACTAGAACATCTGGCGTTTGTAAAAAGATTATTGATTTGCCTAGGAGGGTACACAGTAAATGAAAAGAAATCAAAATCAGTACCCTCTCAAGAGATAATATTCCTGGGTGCAAGCTTAAATACAACTGCCTAGATGGCTTATCTCCCTCCAGACAAACAAAGGCAACTGACTTCTTACTTCACAATGTTGGCAACAAAGACCCAGTTAACTGCAAGAAAAATTCTGCAGGCCTTAGGCTTCATGGCATCCTGCATTCTGCTAATTCCATATGCCAGACTGCATATTAGGAAACTACAATGGTATCTAAAAAGTGTTTGGACTCAACATTGACACAGCCTAGAAACATTGATTACCCTCATTCCTTGCCTTCAACAGGAATTTCGATGGTGGGCACAGTCCTGTCACCTCAACAAGGGACAGCCATTCAACCTACCCATGGCCAGGCAGTCAATAACAACAGATGCTTCAGATTATGCCTGGGGGGCCCACATGGCAGGAAAATGTTTTCAGGGCACATGGCCCTCAAGCCAAATGCATCTTCATAACAATCAAAAAGAGATGCTAGCTGTTCAAAATGTCCTGACAGCTTTCAAGGACTTTCTTCATCCAGGACAACTACTTATAAGGACGGACAATACTACAGTCATGTGGTACATAAGCAAGCAGGGAGGCACACATTCCTACCCCCTCTGCAGACAAGCCATGACTTTGTGGGACACAGCATTGACTTATCAAGTACATTTACAAGCACAATTCCTGCCAGGAAAGAAAAATACTTTGACAGACTAACTAAGCAGAACCATTACGGATCCCCACGAGTGAAAACTGGATTCACAAGTCTTCAGCATGATAACAAAGAAATGGGGATGCCCAGACATAGATCTTTTTGCCTCCCCTCACAAATGCCAACTACAGAGATTCTGCACAAGGACTTATCACAAGCAAGCATGGAAAGTGGATGCTCTATCATTCAGCTGGAAATCCCTGAAAGTATATGCCTTTCCTCCTCTGCCTCTCCTTCCCAAGGTACTCCTAAAGGTCAGACAAGAGAAGACAAAAATGATTCTGATTGCCCCAGACTGTCCCTGCCAGCACTGGTACCCAATCCTAAAGAGCTTGTCTCAAGGCCCAGCTTGGACATTACCTCTAATTCCTCACTTACTGACCCTACGAAACAATCAGATCCTGCATAGCCAACTCAGGACCCTAAATCTGGCAACATGGCGAATAATGTAGCCATTCAGAACACACCACTCTTTAAAGCAGTGATGGATGTTATTTTTGAGGCCAGGAGGCCAAGTACCAGAAAATCTTATGCAGAAAAATGGAAGAGATTCTGTGCTTGGAACCAGGCACAAGGAATTGACACGCTTGGACCAAATATTCCTCAGATTTTTACAATACCTAACTGAGATGCTGGACAAAGGCCTATCCTTCTCATTAATTAAAATCCATGCCTCTGCCATTTCAGCTCATTACAATACAGAACCACCTATTTTTTCTCACCCATTGCTAAGGCAGTACCTCAGAAGAGTCAAAAACATAAGACCTGCAAGGAGAGCACCAATACCTACATAGGACCTCAATTATGTCTTGAAGAAACTTACACTGCCGCCTTTTGAGCCAGCCAATACAGCTGAAATAAAGTTCTCATCTTGGAAAACAGCTCTACTCCTAGCAATAACCTCTGCAAGACGAGTTTCAGAGTTACAGGCTCTCATGGCTGTGGAACCTTTCATAATTTTCCATCCAGACAGGGTTTCTCTGAGGACTAACCCTATATTTATGCCTAAGGTAGTGTCCAGTGTGGCCTTTAACCAAACCATTCAGTTGCCTACTTGTTATCCAAACCCACAGAATAAGGGTGAGACTCCTGCATTCTTTGGACATACACAGACAGCTACTCTGCTACTTGGACAGAACTAAAGCTTTCAGAAAGACTGAGCAACTTTTAGTGGCATATGCTGCAGGATCACAAGGAAAGCCTATCTCAAAGCAGACTATTTCGAAATGGATAGGCCACTACATTCGATTCTGTTATTCACAACATGACAAATCAATTCCTAAGGACATTAGGCCACATTCTACCAGAGAAGCAGCCACTTCAGCAGCCTTCCTCAGAGGGGTACCAACCAAAGACATTTTAGAGGCTGCAACTTGGCATTCAGTACACACTTTCACTAAGCACTACCATTTACCTCTCTACTCTAAATCCAGAGCAGGTTTTGCCACTGCAGTTTTGCAGGGCCTTATAGCCTCTCCTAATCCTATTTAGACCCAGCCACCCTACCTCCGCTTTGGGATTCAACTCAAGTGTAATGACTGCAACAGTGAAACACGATGAACATAATACAGTTGTGTACCTACCATAAATGAAGATGTTCGAGTGTATTCACTGTTGCAGTCCAGGTTACCCACCCACCATCCCCCTATTCTTTGCTGGGACTTATCTGTACTTCTCTATCCTATACAACCTATGTGGTGTATTTGCTTGTAGATGAAGGAAATGTTTATGTTTTTGCATGCATACTTATTGGCAAAAATTTTTAGCCTACCATTTTGGCGGCACCTGACATCTGGGGCAAGAAAAACTGAAGAAAATGGTGTCGGCTGCATCTTTTATACCCCTGGCGCACTGACGTCAGGGAAGAGGTGACAGCAACTGACGCTGGACCTAGACTTTGGAATTCAGGCAGACTGCAGGTAGCTTGCCAGCAGGATAACCCAAGTGTAATGACTGCAACAGTGAATACACTCCAACATCTACATTTATGGTAGGTACACAACTGTACTTTATGTAGATGGGCAAACACGATCTGAAGGTTGGAAGTAGGTTGCAGGGTATTATGGGTAAGGGGGAGGAGCTTGGATCTCTAGCTTGGAAAGCTGCCGGCTCAGATCCAGGTCGGATCAGATACCCACATGTTGCTGACAAATGAAGTTACCTACTCAGATGGAACGTTATGGTGAGTACATAACTTTTTTTTCCCAAGTCTCTGTTGGACACAGAAGTTCTGTTCGTCTATTCAGCAGCTGGGGTGCTTATGTGGTTTGATGAAAGGGGAAAGTTGCTTCAAGGGCAAAAATTTTCTTCTGCCTTGGCTACCTTTTTTCAAAAGCAGTTAAATCATCATGGTGCCAATAAACATGATTTTAAAAATCAGCGACTATAAATCTCTACAAAGAGAGGGAAAGCCCCTCAAAACCAAGAACAGTCCACTGTACCAGAATGCCTCTCTTCAGGCCTCCAATCCCACCCCACCCCTGGCAATCTCTCCCTCTCTCTGAGCCTACATCTTTATTTGTGCATCAGATTGTTCAGACAAATGTGTTATAAAAGTTATTCAGTAGGAGTACACTTGGCAGTGGGAGTCTGTCCCTCCTTTTCGGGTAATTCCTCCGTTCCCACTAAGCAAAGTTTCCCTTTTTCATCCCGTTTTGCAAGAAATGTTCTATCAGGGCATAGTAAAACCAGTACCTGCCTGCCAGATGGGCAAAGGATTTTGTTGAAAAAAATTTGACCTGGTGGCTTGTGCTTCTCCTTTCTTAGTCATTTGTCAAAGACCTGAAGTTTAAAATGTTATCTCTTCAGTTCCTGTTACCTCTAGTTCCTTTACTAATTTTCATGGTAAAGCTAGGCTTAAAAGATGCCCACCATCACATTCCCACTAGCATGTAGTTCAGATGTTTTCCTAAAATTTTCTGTCTCTGGCTTACATTGTTAGCTCTCTTTAACTTGCCATTGAACAGTCTACTGCTCTGACTGTATTCACAAAGTGTCTGGCTCTAGTAATTGCTTATTGCCGACTTCATGGCATTCACATTTTTTCCATATTTGGGAAATTGTCTTGTATTTGCAAACTTTTTTTTTTCCAGTTGTCAAGAGTCTTGGCAAGTATTTAGAATTTTCTACTCCGTCTGGATTTTCAACTGAACTTGCAGAAATCTTCTGTTAGGCTTTACCCAGAGCCGAATCTTTCTTCATTGAGGTAAAGTATAAATGTTCTAAATTTTTTCTGTTTTTTCCAAACCAACGTCTGGTTTCTGCAAGGGATTTTCTCAGTATTCTGGGGTGTGTGGCTTCTATGATTTTTATGACTCCCATTGCCAGTCTTCACATGAGGAAAATCCAGTGGTATCTCAGGTCAGTTAAGGCTGTACATCCTTATCCTTATCTCTTCTCAGATCTCTTTACTGGGGTTTGTAAAGAGCAGGAGGGTCTATGGTGGGTTGACCAAATCTCCTGCAATCCAGGTCTTCTATTCTTCCTTCCTCCTTCTCTCCAGCCTGTCATGACAGATGCTGCAGACCTGTACCAGTTGCCCCTCTTCCTTTGCAAACTTGCTACGATAGACTGAGAAGTATTAACTCTGCTCAGGTTAACCCTTCAGGCTTCGTACATTCCATCAGTGCAAAACCTTGTAGCAGACAAGCTAAGGAGGACAAAAAACAGACCACCACAAATAAACTTAACAATGTGGTCTTCTAATAGTTGATGCAAATGTGTGGAGCGCCTCAAGAATACCTATTTGGCCCTTCTCAGAATAGACCAGTAAAGGAATTCTGTTCCAGGATTCCTTGCAAACAGGCCTGGAAGCCAGTCATTCCCTTTCACATGGACAGACGTTTTCCTGTATACTTTTCCACACTTTCCAGTGATTTCCAGCATTCTCCTAAATTTCCAGGAGGACATCACAAAGATTGTGGCGGTGATTTCCTTTTGGCCCAGGCAACGCTGGTTTTCCCTTTTGAAACTGGTTAGTGGCAGTTACCACAGGCTTTTACACAGGTCAGGTTTACTCATGCAAGACTGGGTCTGTTTGATAATGCCCTACACTGTAAACTGCTTGGATGTTAAAATTTAGATGCCATTTAGGCCCCTTTTTTCTTAGGGTGTGCTGCAGGTATTGAACAAGAAACTGCTACTAGTTGATACATGTGTAAATGGAAGAGATTTTCTAGTTGGTGCCATTCCAAGTACAAGGACTCTTGAGGCCTGGCTGCCTCTAATTCTTATTTGTGATTTACTGTCCTCTGACCTTTTTACTCCTGTGTCAAGGTTCATTTCTCTGTCATTTCTGCTTGTCTGCCCTTGGATCCCCTTCCCCTTTCCTATGCCCAAGTTGAAGAGTTTTTGGAAGGGGCTTTTTATATTCATCCACTTAGAAAATGGGTGGGTATTCCTTTGAATCTTAACTTTGTGCTTAAGTAGCTTACTGGTTTTCATATGAACCAGTTTATCAGGCTGATTTGAGGTTCTTAACATAGTAAACTATTTTACTCTTTGCTATGACTTCAGCCATGAGAGTATTTGAGTTACAAACTCTTACAGTGATTCAGCTAGCGTCCTTTTCCAAAAAGAGGTTTCTTTGAAAACAAATTCTTCTTTTATGCCTAAAGTGGCCTGAGTTTACCTTGAAGCAGTCGATCAAGCTATGTTTTTCCTGACCCCAAAATCAGGAGAGAAAGAATTTCTCATACTTTGGATGTCCACAGGCAGCTCAGATACAAAACTCATTGCTTCAGGAAAGTTGATCAGCTGTTGCCTCCTATAAAGTTAAGAAAAACAGAGAACTATTGTCAAAGCAGATAGTTTGTAGGTTGTGTCGTACTGTTTTTTGTTTTTGTTGTTCACACCATAATAAGCGACTTCCAGACAGGGTTAGGGCCTACTCCGTCAGGGCTTTGGCAGTTTGCTGGAAGGGGGTCAACTCTACACATTTAGAGAGCACTACAAACCGGATTCTTTTTTCAGGTTTAAAACAGGCTTTGCAAAGACAGTTCTCCATGGGCTCTTGGATTCTTATTTTTTGTCCTCTTCCCTTCTTTGTTTCTAAGCTGCGGTAATCTACTCAAATAGCTTAAGCTACTGCAGCAATGTTGAGCATAGTGCAATTTGGTACGTAAACCTACCATAATAGTAGATGATGTGATGGATGACAGTTGCAGTAGCTGTCCCCTTCCTCCAGACCGTTCTTTAATATCATTTTTGTGTTGCTAGGATGTAGATGTAGATAACCTTGTATATACAGTTGCACTTGTTAAGTTTTCTAGTATTTTATTTCAGAGCTGTTGGCTTTTGGTGCTCCTTAATAACCTTTAATTGGAGGTTTGGCTTCTGACAGAATGTTAAAATAGCATGCTTAAGCTTTGAAAAGCTGACCAGTGGCAGAGGGTAGGACTTGTATCAACCGTAGAACTTATGAATGATTGAGTTGAAAGAATTTATATTGGAGGGGAAGAGGGAAAGTGTTAATGAGGATAAGTTGATTCTCACCTTAGGTTTAGGATCAACTATTTTGAAGTGGTACTTTAGAGCTATGTAGTTTAAGCTGGTTATGCATAACTCAAGCAGAAGGTTGTAAGTCGAAGTAGAAAGGGGTGATGAAACAGAGGTTGGGGGTGGTTGAGAAATGTAGTGAGTAGGATTTTAGATACAGGATCTTAAAAATAACAACTGTACAAAATGTTACATTCATAAAGTAGCAGAAAGGGTTCTGTGAACTAAGGCAGCATTGGAATGGAGAAAGGAGGTTTTGCCAGTAATGATGACTGCAAGTAGGTCTATAGTAAATAGGAAGAGGGAATTGGAAATTAGCAAAGGAGCCAAGAAATTAGGAGGGGAAAGATAATAGAGTAGGATAAGGATTGTAAGTTTGGACTGCAGGTTAGAGACTTTTCCTTACCAGGGATTAATAGCAAGAGTGTAGTCAGTGAAAGGGATGGAGAATGTTCATTGAAAGACCAGCTCTGGTAGAATTTACAGTTGAGTCTGAACAGAGGTTGCTGTTAAAAAAGGGATAGTTATTAGGGAATGTTAATTATTATATGATTGCAAGACTACGTTAGAAGTTAAAAAAAAATTGGAAAAAGAGCATGGCAAGGCAGTTTACAGAGGAATGATGAAAGGACATCTGTACAACTCCTTAGTGTGCAACAACGTTCAGAAGGCTTAGGATGTTTGCATGGGTATTTTTATATCCCAAGCAGAGTTCAAAAATTTTTTCCTCAGGTAGATAGCAAATGCTGGTGGCGTGATGGGGAAAAAGAAGTAATTGGAAATGTATTTCTGTGAATGTAAAGAGTTAGCAGACTTAAAAAAAAAAAAAAAAAATCACTAAATAGTTTGTTAGAAGTGTTGGGGGGGGGGGCAAATTGTTGTAACTAACAATAGTCATGCTTTTGAGCTAGTATATAGATTATGAATTGCCTAGGCATAGTAAGGCCATGCTGATGGCTGCCATAAAAAACAGTTACTCAAAATAGAAATAAAAATCTAAACTAAATTTTATTGAGATGCTAATATTGTAAAGGAGATAGGAGGCTTGGAGATGGGATTTTTAGAAAATGGAATGAACAAATTGCATAGAAATAAATGGAAAACCTTTATGTATGATCCATAAAAGTACCAAAGGAAAATGTTAGTATAGTTTATTTGTCTTAATTAATGTATGAGCACCTGTATATTGTGAGGCTTTACTAAATATGTTTGAAAAAAAGCGTCTATATCACGTTATCGAAATCTTACTACATCACATCACTAAAGGTTGACCTCTAGTGATCGATGTAGTAAAACATCGAATAATGTTTAAAAAAAAACAAAAATAAAAACTAGCGTAGGCAGGGGGCAAGCCATGCTGCATCCCCCACACCCCCCTACTCAAATATTCCAACTCTGAGACCGCACTACATTGAGGTAAACGGAAATCTCCCCCTACGAAGATTTCCATTTACCTGCACGATGTTCTGAGTTTTCGATGTTGTGGTGCCGACAATATCAGCTTCGATATTGTCGGCTTTCGACATCATGAAGTAGACCTGAAAAAAAATGCTGTTCAGAATGTTCCCACTGTGGAAACAGCTATGTATCTTGTTTTGATGTGATCACCCATTCCTGCCCTGACCCATCACTCTTTTCTACTCTGTCCCTATTTGTTTCTGCCCCATGTTATAGCCAAGACAAACTAAACCTAGCCAATCTGCATTTTGAGCTACATTTCTGTGCAGAAGAGAGCATGTGGTGTAGTCCAAGTGGGCACCCGTAGTGACTGTAATGTGCAGCTGCATTCACTCGTCACCAAGGACATCTTGCTGTTGGGGGACTAATGGTTAATTAGAGAGTTTTTAGCACTTATAGGATGTGGATAATTGTGTTGTTCCTTGTATGATGTAATAAAAATAGGTGCATCCGGAAGTGAAACATCCAAGTACATTCTTAGGATAAATATGGAGTATTGAGGATGTTTTTTGTGATACAGACCAAGACAAGACATTTTATGTAGTTGTATGGAATGAGTTTTTTTTCTCATGATGAAACATATTCCTTGTACCTAAAGTACAAGATGTTTCGTACATTGCATACATCAAACCCAGTGTATTCATTTATTTGTTTTAGTTTGGATTACTGTTTCTTGTTTTTCACATTCATTCCATTGTTGTGCAGCTTACTGTGAAACCTATGATGTCTTCATAGACAGCTGTAACTTTAGCTTTAGTTAATACAACTGCTGCTAAACATTCAGTTAATTCCAGTCCTGCTGTTTTTGATAAGGATGTGACAATTAAATATGGGGAAAAGTATAAGCTTCTTGAGCTCTGATTTTCAGAATTTTGAATTGTCAGGCTCACATGTTAAAGTTTGTTCTAATTGTGAAAGTATGATGAATGATTTGTTTGCAGTTGTTTCTTGTGAGGAAACATCTACTTTAAATAATTGTGATTCTTAAGTTGCACAAGTCGCTTCTCATTGTTAACTGTGTCCATGACTCAGAACCTCCCTGATGATGCTAAAAATGAGATTATCAGTTCTCCTTTAGACCGAGATTTAGTTTTTTGGCCTCTGTGCTGCAGAGGCGATCAGAAAGTGTAATGAAAGGGGTAACTTGATAAGAGGGAATCTGTAACATTTTCCTTCTCTCTTTTTCAATTTTTTTCTAAGGGATTCTCCAATCTGTAATTCAATTTTGACAGAAATAAATACATAAAATCTAACAAAATGCAGGTAAACAGACATTTTAAGAAGTAGTGGCAAAGAGGGGGTTCCAAAACAAATTCTGGAACTTCCTTAAACCAAGGAAAGTCCAACAAGTGAGAGTGAACCTTGCCCTTACCCTGGTGGTAGTCCCGTTTCGCTTTCAAAAAGTCTGAATCTCCAGTGTTCTCTTTGGCAGGATAGTTTCAGACAAATGGGTTCTGAATATCATTCATCATGGTTACAGAAGGCAGTGGGAGGAAATTCTTCCTTTCCAGGGAGTAATCCCTCATCCAGCAGCATAGACTTTATTCCGACTTCTCCTTTGTTACACAGTGTATCGGGGAATGATAGAGCCAGTCCCTCCTCCCCAGGTAGGAAACTTTTTTTTTTATTTCTTTTTATATTCAAGTATCTTCCTAATGCCAAAGAAAGAAAATGCTTGAAGACCAGTTCTGAATCTTTCTTTTCTTTCCTAAACCTGTTTGGGATAGTTCCCAGGTTCAAAATTCTGTCACTTCACAACCTGTAAACTCTTCTTCCTCATGCACATTTCCTGGTAATACAAGATTTAAAATATGTGTATCCCATACCTATTCATCCATTGCAGGTTACTCTCTGTCCTAGCCCTTTACTTGTTTAGATTGTATCTTTCAGATTAACTTTCTCATCTGAGGTGTTCTATAGTCTCTATGCAGACCTGAAATTGGGTAAACTGATTACACGTGTTACAGATAAGGTATGTCTGCAAAATAACTGTAGTAAATTGACCATTTGGGCACAGGAGAATAATATGTTGATAAATGCATCAAAAACTAAGCATATGAGATTTGGGAGACATAAATTGAAAGGTGTATATTTAATACAGTACACAGTGATTGAAACTGTAGGCTCATTTAAGGACCTGGGTATATTGGTAAATTCAGCTATGAGTTTTTCTAATCATATCAACCGATTGGTTAATGATAGTTGGATAACTATAGGTTGTATAAAAAGATTTGTAAAGTCTAAAATCAAAAATAATGAAGTCATTGCTGGTTAGTTACATTAGACCCAAACATAAGTATGGAATAACAGTACGGAAACCCTGTAAGAAAACAAGCATGAGTAAACTAGAACAAGAACAGTAGAAATATACCAAGGGCATCCATGGATGTGAAAATTTAAGTTATTATGAAAGACTAAAATATCTGAACTTGTACAGGGTCTCTTACAGATATCTAAGAGGAGATCTTATTTAGGCACATAGGGCATTTAGTGACCGCAACCTCTGGGAATGTTTGGGGTTAACAAAAAGTACTAGAGAATCATCAGGCAACCTATGTAGAAGATTCTGTAGGAATGAGAAGTGTACTAATTGGTTCTCTGACAAAGTAGCTGAAGCATGGAACAGACTACCAAATTACATTAAAGTAAGTATTAGTTTAGATATTTTTAAGAATAGCCTGGATACTTATTATGGGAACAAATGTTTTGGTATATTGGCTAGCTAGAAAGGGCATTAATGCCCGTGCTTTAAATATTTGTATGTATGTAACATTCAAAGGTCTTTTTGACTCCTTCATGTAAGATTATGTTCCTGGGGTGTTAGCTAGACACCTCATTCAAAGAGCTTTTCTTCCACAGGAAAAAATAGATCTCTATCTAGATAGAACTATTTCCAAGGGTTTTCACTCAGACTTCAGTCACTGCAAAGGGAATACCTGAGGATTTTTGGTCTCATGGCATCTGTGATTCTTATGATACCCCTGGCAAGACTCCACACGAGAAAGATATAGTTGTATCTGAAGACCCTTAGGTCCTAGCAGAAACATAACTGTCCTTTCAAATTCCAGTGCTAGGGTTTGTCAGAAGGGAAATCACTTGGTGGAGATAGCAGATACCCTTAAATCCATGTTTTCCCTTCTCCCACCATGGATGCTTTATATTTTCCTTGGGTTGCAGTTTCAGGAGGGATAAAAATGGTGTGTGGGGACACATAGGACAGACATAGTCACATAAATGTAAAGGAGATGCTTGCTCTGAGCAAGGCAATGAACTTTGAGTTATCTTTGTTCCCCAGTGCCTCTTCATGTTGTTACAGACAATGCCACAGTTGTGTAGTACATCAGCAAGGGGACTCGGGTTGTACCCCATTTGCAGGCCAGCCATATTAGCTTGGGAAATAGATTCACAGCACAGTTTCACTCTGCAGGTATCCTACATTCCATCAGAGCAAACCTGTGTGGCAGACAAGTTGAGTAGGTCAAGGGCAGACTGTCATTAATGTAAACTAGATCCAGGGGGTCTTCCAAGATTTGATCAATCTGTGGGAGTTCATGTAGTAGATGCATTTACCTCCTGTCTGAACAATCAGCTGGCAAGATTCTGTTCCAGAGCTTCATGCAAGAAGGCCTGGAAGACTGATGCCTTTTTTCTTGAACTGGATTATTCTTGTATGCTTTTCAACCCTTTGCACTGATAGCCAGGGTACTTCTGAAGATTCAGAAGGAATTCCCCAAGATCATTGTGGTGATTCACTATTACCTGGGCCACAAGAGATTCTCCTCCTTTTGAAAATGGCCATGGACAACTACCACAAGCTTCCACACAGAATGGATCTACTTGCACAAAATTAGGGGTGCTTGATAAAGCCCAGCTTCAGTTGACTGACTGGATGATCGAGTCTTAATTCTCTTTAGACACCTGTTTACTGAGGACATGCAGCAAACACTAATGGAGGTAGGAAAGTCTGCTATTAGAAAATTGTATATATTAGCAAATGGAAAAGTTTTTTTAATTGCTGCCAACAGCATAGCCAGCACCTTTTCAGGTTTAGTTGTTCTCTGGTTTTACAGTATTTGTGTGAGTTATTTTTTGGCCTTTCTTACGAGTCTATATCATATTGTCGAAGTCTGACAACTTCGAAGCACTTAAGGTCGAACTTGAATGTTCAAAGTTGTAAAACTTTGAATGTTAAAAAAAAAAAAAAACATTCAAAACCCAAAACAAAACAAAAAAAAGCTGCGTGCAGGGAGGGCAAACCCCCCTGCACCCCCACACCCCCCGCTACTTAAATATACCAACTCAGAGATCGCACTACAGTGCAGTAAAGGGAAATCTTCCCTTCCCGCACTCTATGGCAATCTCCGTTATATATTTTGAAGTTTTTAAACTTTGAACATTCAAGTTTGACCTTTAGTGCTTCGAAGTTGTCAGACTTTGATATAGACCCTTTCTTACTCCTCCATCAAGGTTCATTTGTCAGCCATTTCAGTATGTCAGCTCATGGGTCCTACTTTTTCAATGCATTCTCATGTCAGAATGTTTTTGAAAGGGTTTTGTATTGGAGGCCTCTAAGAAACTGGAGGCTCTCCATCACGTCTTAATTTTGTGTTAGAGTAGTTGACACTTTTTCCATTTGATCTGGCTAACCGGCTGACTTGAGGTTGTTTACATGGTAAATAGTTTTGCTATGACCATTCTCCAGGGGCTACTGGCCTTTCTCTTTCCACCTCCCAAATGTAGTATGCTAAAGGGTAATCTACACATGTAGCTAAGGGTACCGCAGCAGAAGTCAGTATGATAAAAGTAGTACATAAATTTACCATAACAGTAGATGTTTAAATGATCACTGCTGAAATAGACATTCCCTCCCTCCACCCCCTCGTTTTTTGGTGTGTTGTTTATGCCAGGGTGTAAATTCTTTTTTTTTTTTTTTTTTTTTTTTTGCTGTTCCTAGCATTGTCCTTTATTGTTACTGCAGTGGTGCTGCTGCGGTAGCATTGTCGCCTCACAGTAAGACGTTGTCCTGTTCGATTCTCAGCTAAAGCGTCTTCTCTATGGAGACATGCGTGAATGGGCGTACCTTCGTTGAAGGTTGTACGTCAGGGCTGGCAACTCGGTACGTAAAAATCTACTGCCAATCATTAGCGGACTGGAGTTCCACTGTGGCGACCCCTAACCGGGAAAAGCCGAAAGATACAACAGCTGTTCCTAGCATTGTCCTTTCAGGTCTCAGCCTCCTTCTTTCATTTGGTATGAAAGCTCTGAAGGTCTTGGCACGCAAACCTGTCTGTAGTCAGTTCAGCTCATGCTGACTTACTGATTGTGCTTGTAGAAGGTGCCCAGAAGCTTTGGAAGCTAGACAGCTGTTGTGTCCTTGGCAGGATATAACCCACATAGGTAAGTACTGTAGCAGTGATCATTTAACATCTGCTGTTGTACACAACTTAACTTCTTTTAGTCAGTTGCGCAGGATCTGTTCCTTTACATTTTTCTTCCCATCTGTGTTCTCCTGAGGAAGTCCAGAAAGTACAGGAAACAAGACTAAAGGTGCTGCTAATAGTTTATGAGCAAGGCAGCAGTTTTCACCTCTCTTGCTAAGCATGAAAAGGATGGAGCATGTACCACTGCTTCACTATGTGGACCTATTATCTTAAAACACGGGTTCAGTTATGCAGTTAAAGTTTCGATGACCTTGACCTGCAGTATAGATGCTTACTGAGGATGCATTTAAGGTCATGAAGGAGGCCAGAAAATCATACCCTTGCAGCAGGAAAAGTTTCTTTGGGCGTCCCATGTTGCTTTAGCAAATTATGTTAAGGTGGCACGACGTTTAGTTATTAATTAAAATGTTAGTTTTCTACATAGTAAGAAATGGAAGTGATTGTCTGAATGACAATGTTTTATTAGTAGGAGCACAATCGTGTGATATGTTGGTGGGAAGTACATGGAATTTTTTTAAACCAGAAGGAAATGTTGTTTATTTAGTGATTTGAGAATGACTGTGTATAGCTGAATTAAGTTGAATGTGTGCCCCCATGACTGTACAAACAGTGGCAGATTTTTGAATGCTTTGTTGTCAAAGGGAGAAAGGTAAAAAGATTACATTTTTATAAAAGTTGAGCAGTAGTTATTGAAGATGCCTTGTATTAAAACAATTTTGAATATAAAGGCAGTATTTGAATGAAGAGCTAATGAACATGGAGAAGAAAGATCTGCACATCTAGGCAGGAGTGAGCAAGGAATAAGATTGGCATTTTGAAACAGACCAGGAATAAGATTGCATGACAGCTGGTAGGAAGAAAGTAGAATAGAAACTCCTAAGGTCATGTGAGTGTAATACATGTTCTTCGTGTTTCACTGTTGCAGTCATTACATTTGGGTAATTTGCTGGCAGGTTGCCCTCAGTCGGCCTGAATATCAAAGTCTTGGGACCTGCATCGGTTGCTGTCTCCTCTTCCATGACGTCAGGGGCCGACTCCTGAAATTTTCGCATTAGAGTTTCAGAACCGAAGTCTTCAATTAAAGCTAAGTACCCCATTGGGGAAACTTTTTCTTGCTCCTTACCGATGTCAGTAAAAGTTAATAATTGCATTACTTGTGGGAAGCAAATACCTCATAAGGATATTCATCTGTACTGTATTCCTTACCTAGGCCCAGATCATAATGTGCCTTGCTGTCAGTTTTGTGCTAGATTTAACCAACACACTATTAAGCGTCAGTATATCTTTGCTTCAAAATATTTTGGATCCGGATTTAATTACCCTGAAATGTCATCGGAATGCAATCTGACTACTGGAGTTCACAAAAAACGCAAATAAAAGGACAGAGACAAACCGTCGAGGTCCAAAACAGACGAAGCTTCACCTAATCCAGTCGCCAGTACTCAGTGTGACACTTTCGCAGCCCCTGCTACCCGCTACTCTCGAGTCTCAGGCCTCTATCGAGAACCATGTTGAGTTCGGCATGCCGCAAGATTCTCAAAGTTTTGAACCCATGGATGAGTCTGGAGCCGCTGAGCAGGCACCGGCTTCTGAGGGTGTTTTTAGGCCTCAACATTTCTATATAAAACAGATGCCAGCTTCAAAAACAAAAGCAACTTTTAAGTCTAAAAAAACTACGCATGAGCCACGTGCTCAGGCCCCTATGCCTAAAAAACAGATGATCAAAATAGCTGAAGACTTAATTACCTTGATCAGGGGTTCCCAACCTCCCCTGATAAGAGGCCTAGTCAAGACACTGATTATGAATCTTCAGATCAGGTTTCTATTTCTTCTGATTCCTCTTCTGATCAGGAATTTTCTATACCACCCTATGAGGATTCAGATGCTGAAGAATCTATTCCATCTGCATGTCCCCCTGAGGGTTATTCTTTTGGAGAAACCTTGCATACTTTAAGGGAACGTTTTCATTGGGAGAGTCAGGATTTCTCCAAATCAAAAAAGAGGCTTAGGGATTTCCTTCTTCCTCAGCATAGGCCTTTGGCTATACCTCCTGTATTAGACATTGTTGATGTGTTTGCAGAATCAAGCATGGCTCCTGATTCCCTACCTCCGGCTCCTAGTAAGCCAGACAGGTATTACAGGATTCCTGACCCCCACAAATTTTTATTCAAAAATCCTGCTGCTGATCCTGAAACTATCTCACAGGGTCCCATAGGTGTAAAGGCCTCAAAAGCCAAGAATCCTACCCCCTCTGATAGAGATTCCAGGGTGCTGGATAGATGGGGAAAGAAGGTTTCATGTCTGCAACCTTGGCAATTAGGGCCTTAAACTGCCAGTTTCATATGCTTAAATATCAACAGCATGTTATGGGCTTATTGAAACAGAAAATTATGTTGATTTCTGATTGTGTGGCAAATAAAGAATTACAGGAATTATTGCATGCAGCAGAGCAGGTTGCAAAGCATACTTTGCAATGTGGTTTTGATTCCTTGGAGGCTTCTTGCAGGGCCGCAGTTACTGGATCTGTGATTAGAAGTCATGCCTGGCTCAAGGAGCAAAATCTGCCTGATGATGTTAAAGCTAAGTTGTTGGATGCACCTTTACAGCATATGATACTCTGTTTGGTAATAAGGCAGACGATGTTTTAAAGAAAATGGAAGACAAAGCTAAATCTATGCAAACTGTAAAAGATTTCATACAAGTGCAGCCACCCAGGATCAGTAGACACTGGCCTACTAAAAATTGGTCCTTTCCTGTGTCCAACAGAGCCTCACAAGGCAAACCCAGGTGCTCAAAAGGCTCAAGATACCAATCACAGGGTTCTTACAGATCAAAGCAATGGGGTGCCTCTACTTTCAAATCTGGAGGAAACAAAGCACAACCCTACAGTAAGCAGTGTCAGTGACTTCCTTCGACCATCACCAAGCACTTATTCCCTTGGGGGGAAAACTAGCACTTCATGCTCAAAATTTGCAGTTAATAACCCAGGACAAGTGGGTATTAAACATAGTATCCCAGGGATACAGATTTCATTTCCATACTTTGCCAATTCCAAACAGTTGGCTAGATCTGCCACAAAATCAATGGGCAGAGGCTCAGAAACAAGTTACGTCCCTCATGGATATGGGGGCTATTCAACCAGTACCAGAACAAGAAAAAGGACAAGGTTTTTACTCAGGACTGTTCCTGGTACCCAGAAAAGGCGATGCCTGGTGTCCAATACTGGACCTATCGATTTTGAACACATTCTTGGACATCCCAAAATTCAGAATGCTGACTTTACAACAGCTTCTGCAATTGCTGGGCAAGAATGCTTGGTTAGTGACTCTAGACTTAAGAGGCATACCTGCATATCCCAATAAGGGAATCATGCAGAAGATACCTCTGCTTCAAGGCAGGTTTTATGCATTACCAATTCTCTGCACTGCCCTTTGGCTTATCTACTGCGCCCAGGGTCTTTATAAAGTGCCTGGCACCAGTAATTGCATTTTGCAGACAAAGAAGCATACAGATCTGTCCTTACTTGGATGACTGCCTCATTCAAGCAGAAAACAAGGACATTCTTCAACATCTGGCATTTGTAAAAGGGCTTCTAATATGCCTAGGGTACACAATAAACAAAGAGAAATCACAACTGGTACCCTCTCAAAAAATTACATTCTTGTATGCAAGCTTGAATACAACTGCCCAGATGGCTTACCTTACGCCGGACAAGCAAAGGCAACTGACTATATACTTCAAACAGATGGCAACAAAAACCCAGTTATCTGCAAGACAAATTCTGCAGGCTTTGGGGTTCATGGCATCCTGCATTCTACTAATTCCATATGCAAGACTGCATATGAGGAAACTGCAATGGTATCTTAAAAGTTTATGGAGTCAGCATTGTCACAGTCTGGAAACAATGATTCCTCTCATTGCCTGCCTGCAACAGGAGATATTCATCGTGTTTCAGTGTTGCAGTCATTACTCTTGGGTTATCCTGCTGGAAGGCTACCCTCAGTCGGCCAGAATTCCAAAGTCTTGGTCCAGCGTCGGTTGCTGTCGCCTCTTCCCTGACGTCAGTGCGCCAGGAGTATAAAAGATGCAGCCAACGCCATTTTCTTCAGTCTTTCTTGCCGCGCAGTGCCCAAAGCAAAAGCAGTTCGCAAGTGCCAGTCGGCCGACTCCTGAGATTTTCGAATTCGAATTTCAGAACCAAAGTCTTCATTAAAGCTAAGTACCCCATTGGGGAAATATTTTTCTTGCTCCAGACCGATGTCAGAAAAAGTTAACAATTGTATTTCTTGTGGGAAGCAAGTACCTCATAAAGATTTTCACTCTTACTGTAGTTCCTTGCCTAGCCCCTGCTAGTTGTCGGTTTTGTGCTAGATTTAACCAACGCACTACCAAGCGTCGGTTCGATTTTGCATTTCATTACTTTGGCCGAAGATTTAATTATATAACGCCATCAGACCAGCCAACAACCGGAGTTTACAAAAAACACAAGGACAAGGAAAAGGATAGGCATCCGAGGTCCAAAACCGACTATGAAGCCTCTACTAGGCCAGTCGCCAGTTCTCAGTGAGGCGCTTTCGCAGCCCCTGGCACCCGCTACCTCAGAGCCACAGGCCGCTTCAGACTCCCACGTGGAGACTGGGCATCTGGATACTCAAGGTATTGGACACTCGGTAATTATTCTCTCAGAAGGGTCCGGAGCCGCTGAGCAGGCATTGGCTTCTGAGGGTGTCTTCAGAAATATACAACTATATATTAAGCCATCTTCAGCTTCCAAGACAAAGACTAAAGCAGCACTAAAGACAAAGAAACAAGTACAGCATTCTCCTACTCAGACTTCCATGCCTAAAAATCAGATGCTCAAAATGGCCGAAGACCTAATTACTTTTATCAGGAGCTCCCATCCCCCTCCTGATAAGAGGCCTAGGCAAGAGACAGAGTATAATTCTTCTGATCAGGTTTCCATTTCCTCTGATTCCTCTTCTGAACAGGATTACTCCATACTTCACTGTGAGGATTCTGATGCTGAAGAATCCGTTCCTTCAGCCTCTCCTCCTGAGGATTATTCTTTTGGGGAAACCCTGCATACCATGAGGGAGCATTTCCACTGGGAGCGCCAAGATTATTCTGATTCTAAGAAAAGGCTCAGAGACTTCCTGCTACTTCCTCAGCACAGACCTCTTGCTCTTCCACCTGCTCTAGACATTGTAGATGATGTATTTTCAGAGTCCGGCCTGTCCCCAGACTCTTTACCCCCTGCACCTGCTAAGCCAGACAGAGATACTACAGGGTCCCGGATTCTCATACATTTTTATATAAAAACCCCGCTGCTGACCCAGAAACTATATCTCAGGGCCCCAAGGGGGTTAAAGCTTCCACTGCAAAAAACTCTGTCCCCTCTGATAGGGATTACAGGGCTCTAGACAGATGGGGGAAAAAAGTCTACACTTCTGCTACCCTGGCTGTAAGGGCTTTAAATTGTCAGTTTCATATGCTTAAATATCAGCAATATTTAATGTCACTGCTTAAACAGAAAATGTTGACAAATACTGAATGTTCAGAGAACAAGGAATTGAAGGATTTATTGCATGCAGCTGAACAAGTGGTAAAGCATACTTTGCAATGTGGTTATGATTCACTGGAGGCCTTTTGCAGGGCTGCTGTTACATGTTCTGTTATTAGAAGGCATGCTTGGTTAAAGGAACAGACTTTGCCTGATGTTAAAGCAAAATTATTAGATGCACCATTACAGCATGATACTTTGTTTGGTACTAAAGCGGAAGAGGTGTTGAAAAAAATGGAGGATAAAGCAAAATCCATGCAGGCAGTCAAGGATTTCCTACAGGTACAGCCACCCAGGTTTAGCAGGAACTGGCCTTCCAAAAATTGGTCCTTTCCAGTGTCAGACAGACCACAAAGAGGCAGATACAGACATCCCAGAGGCAGATCTCAGCCCCAAGGCTCATACAGGCCTAAACAATGGGGTGCTCCTACCCCCAAAAGCAGAGAAGACAAATCACAACCTTACAGGAAACAGTCCCAATGACTTTCCTCTACCAGATCCAAGCACTTTTCTTTTGGCAGCCCTCTTAGGGGGAAAACTAGCACTTTTTTCATCAACTTGGCAAATGGTTACCCAAGATAAATGGGTCCTGAACATAGTGTCCCAAGGTTACAGGTTCCATTTTCACACTCTACCAAGGTCAAAAGGTATGCCAGACCTGCCACACAATCAATGGGCAGAAGCACAAAAACAAATTACAGCCCTCATGGACATGAGAGCCATTCAGTGAGTACCGCAAGAGCAGGGGCAAGGATTTTACTCCAGACTTTTCCTAGTACCCAGAAAGGACAAAACCTGGAGACCAATACTGAACCTGTTTATACTAAATACGTTTCTGGAAGTTCCAAAATTCAAGATGTTGACACTACAGCAGCTACTGCCCATGCTGGGCAAAAAGGCTTGGCTCGTAACTTTGGACCTAAAAGAGGCATACCTGCATGTCCCAATCAGACAATCTTGCAGAAGATACCTCAGATTCATAGCTGGCTCATTGCATTACCAGTTCTCTGCACTGCCCTTTGACTTATCTACTGCGCCCAGGGACTTCACAAAATGCCTGGCACCAGTAATTGCGTTTTGCAGACAGAAAGGAATTCAAATATATCCCTTACTTGGACGACTGCCTAATTCAAGCAGAGAACAAAGACATCCTTCTAAAGCATCTGGCGTTTGTAAAAAGATTACTAATTGGCTTAGAGTACACATTAAACAAAAAGAAATCAAAACTAGTGCCCTCTCAAGAGATAATATTCCTGGGTGCAAGCTTAAATACAACTGCACAGATGACTTATCTCATGCCAGACAAACAAAAGCAACTGACTTCTTACTTCAAGAAAATGGCAACAAAAACCCACCTATCTGTAAGGAAAATCCTGCAGGCCTTGGGTTTCATGGCATCCTGTATTCTACTAATTCCATATGCCAGACTGCATATGAGGAAACTACAGTGGTATCTAAAAAGTGTTTGGACTCGGCATTGCCACAGCCTGGAGACAGTAATTGCACTCATTCCCTGCCTGCAACAGCAGTTTCGATGGTGGGCAGAAGCCTGTCACCACAACTAGGGTTCAAGGGTTTGCCATTCAGTTTACCCACAGCTGGACAGACACTGACAACGGATGCATCAGATTATGCCTGGCGAGCCCATATGGCAGGAAAATGTATTCAGGGCACATGGCCTGCAAACCAGAAGCATCTTCACATCAATCTAAAAGAGATGCTAGCTGTTCATAGGTTCATAGGTTCATACTAGGCTATCTGCCCTGAGGCAATTATAAGCCTAGCCTGATTCTGTATGGCTTACGCCACCCCTTGATTTGAGTATACTGTGCCCTTTAAGGTTTAGTTTACTGTGCCTCTGTCTAATAGTGACACGGGAGTAATCCTACGATCCCCCATCCACCTATCGAGATTCTTCTTGAAGAGATTCAGTGAGGTGCTCTGCCTCACATGAACTGGAATTTTATTCCAGAGCGAAGGGAGCCTCTGGGTTATGAACCTGTCCCTCCAGCAAGTTCTATTTATTTCTGTGCTGAGGTTCAAGTCCCTCGAGCGTGTGGCTCTAAGGGATTTAGATTTACTGAGGTGGAGCATGTCCATTAATTCTGGATTTGAGACAGCTTTTATGTTGGGCATAGATCACCTCGAAGTAGGCGGTATGCAACTGAGTAGAGCTGTAGTCTTTTTAACCGAGCAGCGTATGGCATCTGTTTGAGACCTTTGATCCTCTTGGTGAGATACTTTTGGGGTCTTTCTAATTGCTGCAGGTGTCGGGTAAGGTGCATCCCAAAAGGGGCATTGTATTCTATGATGGGCCTGATGAGGGATGAATAAAGGGGCACGATTACCTCTCTTGATCTAGATGTGAAAACCTTCATGATGAGGTGGACTATGTAGAAGGTCTTTCTAACCACTTTGGCAATGTGGTTTTCAAAGGAGAGATTGCTATCAACTTGGGTCCCCAGGTCCCTAATAACTTTCTCTGTACTTAGTGGGTTTCTGCCTATGTGGTAATTTGTGGGCACATTGTTTTTGCCAAAGTGTATGACTATACATTTTTTGGCATTTAGCTTTAGACCATGGCGCTGGCACCAGTTATCTGTCTCTGTGAGACCTTTTTGAAGGATGTTTGTGTCAGCTGGAGAGTTGATTATGGCGCCCAGTTTGCAGTAGTCTGCGAACTTGGTGAGCCATAGTCCTCCCACATTTGCCTGTACCTCGGAAAAGTATATACCGAACAAGAGTGGTCCCAGGACAGAACCCTGTGGGACGCCACTTGTGACTGGTTTCGAGTCTGACATGGCTCCAGCAACTCTCACTCTGTGGGTTCTGTCTTTGAGCCAGTTTGCGGCCCATCTTGTGACATAGGGGTTTATATTTAAGCTGGATAGCTTATCTATGATGCCTGAGTGGGGTATTGTGTCAAATGCCTTTGCAAGGTCCAGATAGGCTGTGTGGACTACCTTCCCTTCATCTATGGCTTTGGTGACTGTTTCGAAGAAGTCAACCAGGTTCAAAAGGCAGGATCTGCCCTTGACAAAGCCGAACTGGGTAGGATCTAGTGTCTGTAGGTCCCCAATGTCTTTGTTTATGAGCTCCATGATGATCCTCTCCATAGCCTTGCAGACTAAGCTAGTCAGGCTTATGGGGTGATAGTTTCCAGGGTCCGTAGAGGCTCCACCTTTGTGGAGTGGGACCACTGTTGTTGTATGACCTTCTGTGGGCACATATCCTGTAGTGAGGCTGAGATTGTATAGCTGTTTTATTTGAGGGATTAGTTCTTGGAGTTAATGTAGGACACAACCTGGGACGCCATCTGGTCCCATGGAAGCAGTTTTTTTGCTTTGGAGAGGGCAGCCTTCACCTGAGCATCAGAGATGTTTGGGAGGCAGCACTCTGCTGGGATAGATACTTGCTCTTTTGGTGGGGAGGGGGTGGAGAAGTTTGCACTGAACCTGTCTGCAAGGATATTGGCGATGTCTGTGGGTTCAGTGTATTTTTTGTCGTTTAGAATCAATTCAGAACAAGTCTGGGAGTTGCATCCCAGGTTCCTAACATAACTGAAAAAAGCCTTATGATTGTCTTTGGTGTCCTGTGCAATTTATCTCTCGAAGCTGGCCTTGGAGGATTTTATGAGGAATTGTAATTTTTTGCTAGTACTGATCAGAGATGCCTTCCCTATTAGGGATTTTGCTCTATCATGTAGTAGCTTCCTCCTTCTGTTGTACAGTTTATTTATGGCAGGGGTCCACCAGACTGGACGCCTGCCTTTGGATGATTGGGTCTTGGTTTTGTTTGGGATAGCATGATCCATGCATTCCTGGAGATGTCCGTAGAATGCGTTTATATAGAATTCTGCAGTTTGGGCCGTAGTTTCTACTGGCCCTGGGGCCTTGAAGGATTCCACTTCAGTTTTGAGAAGTGAGAAGTTCGCTTTTGAGAAGTTTTTCACTGTGGTTTTCTGGGCTGGGGGTGGGGTCGGGATGTGGACATCCAGTGAGATTAATTTATGGTCTGATCTTACCAATGAGGGATATACTTCTGCTGTGGAGCATAGAGTGGTAATGATCAGGTCTAGTATGTTGGTCCCCTCTTGTGGGAGTGGTGACTAGTTGTTCCATAGCATTTGAGTTTATAATTTCCAGGAACCTTTGGGCTAAGGTGCTGGGGCTTGAGTAGTGCTCCCAATCAATGTTTGGGTAGTTGAAGTCGCCCAATATAATGGTGTTCGGAGAGATCTTCATGTTCTCCATTGTTTTCAGGAAAGCCGAGTGGGATTCCTGACTTTGAGAGGGTGGTCTGTAGGATGCTATAAACTGAAAAGCAGTCTTGCCCACTGTTAGTTGCACATGGATGGTCTCCGATACTTTGTGCAATGCCACTAACCTGGAGGTGTGGATATCCTTGATAAATATGGAAACACCCCCTCCTTTTGTGGTTCGGTCCGGTTTTTAAATGGAAAAGCATGATATGAGGTATAGCCTGGTAGTGCTGGGGTGCTCTCTGGAGCCTTGAACCAGGTTTCTGTCACTGCACAAATATCGATGTTCTCCATACTGAGGAGAGCTTCGAGTGCGTGCATCTTGAGGTTAAGACTTCTGCTTAGCAGCATTACCCTTAGTTTCTTGTTCCTTGTGCTGTCTATGGGGTGGGTTTTGAATTTTGAGCCTTGCCTAAAAAGGCACTATGGGGTGGCAAGAGCCTTTGCCATATCCAAAAGCCCAGTGGTGACAGGTGCAAGCCATCCCTAAGCAACAACTTGGCTTGTCGAACATGTCATCCCAGGCTGACAGACACTGGATCCCCTTTGAATGACACCAAAATTTTAGCCAGTTGTTAAAATCGATCATTTTGTCTTTGTACTGTGGCATCATTCTAGGTGAGGGTAAGATGCTGCTCAAGGTCAGGGTCATACCAGCCTGGGCTACATGATCAGAGAGCTCCTCTATGTCTCTTTCATGTAGTCCAGGAGGTAATGCCTCAGGTCATTCACACCAGCATGTACAAAGACTGAGCCATATATGTATTTGCTTTGGAGTGACCTGAGTGCTTGCGTTATGTGGCGGATCCTAGCACCCGACAGGCAGCTCACTGTGACCTTCTCTTTATTCAGTCTGGTGAGTGGGACGTCAATGTGTCTGACAATAGCGTCACCTATTACAAGAGTATCAGTTGTGTTATTCAGCCTTAAGGGCTGTGGCTGCTTGGCACACTGACTTTGTGGGCTATGTATTATGCGTGTTTTGTTTTGAGGTAGCGTTTGCTTGGATGTCTGCTTTGGAGGTCTCTGTTACTTAGGTAGATTTTTATTTAGAGCCTCTGAGTATGTTTTTGTGTATTTATGTGTTTGGTTCGCTGATGTGGTGGGACTATGTGATACTGGAATTGTGTTGTGTGAGGTTACCTTCTCCTCCTGACTGGTTACACCAGTTTTGAGATGGAGAGCTCAGCCTCCAGTTTGGCTAAATAGTTGCATCTCTCACATATATTTGAACCTGTTTGGAGGAGGGGAGAGGGTTGTCCGTGTACATGAGACAGTTGTAACATTGCCTCAAAATTCCCAGGTTCACCAGCTGGACTGGAGAGGAAACCATTGACTGACCTTTGGACATGCTAGAGTAATATAGGGAAACTGAATTTAAGACGGACCAACAGGGGACAGGGTAATTGTAGAGAGTATAAGAGTAAGTAGTGCTTATGGTTTAATAGTGCTAACTTGTAGGATTACTTAATTGGACCAGTGAAGGACCTTAGAATGAGAATATGGTGTTTAAATTGAGAGATAGAGCAGACTTTGTGGAGCCAGGAATAGTTTAAACCCAATTAGGCGGCTGCGCTGTTGTACTATGCACAAAACGCAAAACCGCTTAAAAGAGGGTTTTAAGAGAGGAAGATGAAGGAGTTTTGGAATTGACCCAAAATGGCCAATAAAACTACAGGACTACCTTCCCTTCATCTATGGCTTTGGTGACTGTCAAGAAGTCAACCAGCTTCAAAAGGCAGGATCTGCCCTTGACTAAGCCGAACTGGGTAGGATCTAGTGTCTGTAGGTCCCCAATGTCTTTGTTTATGAGCTCCATGATGATCCTCTCCATAGCCTTGCAGACTAAGCTAGTCAGGCTTATGGGGTGATAGTATCAGGGTCGAGGCTCCACCTTTGTGGAGTGGGACCACTGTTGTTGTATGACATTCTGTGGGCACATATCCTGTAGTGAGGCTGAGATTGTATAGCTGTTTTATTTGAGGGATTAGTTCTTGGAGTTAATGGCCATCTGGTCCCATGGAAGCAGTGTTTTGGAGAGGGCAGCCTTCACCTGAGCATCAGAGATGTTTGGGAGGCAGCCCTCTGCTGGGATAGATACTTGCTCTTTTGGTGGGGAGGGGGTGGAGAAGTTTGCACTGAACCTGTCTGCAAGGATATTGGCGATGTCTGTGGGTTCAGTGTATTTTTGTCGCTTAGAATCAACTCAGAACAAGTCTGGGAGTTGCATCCCAGGTTTCTAACATAACTGAAAAAGCCTTATGATTGTCTTTGGTGTCCTGTGCAATTTTTCTCAAGCTGGCCTTGGAGGATTTTATGAGGAATCGTAATTTTTGCTAGTACTGATCAGAGATGCCTTCCTATTAGGGATTTTGCTCTATCATGTAGTAGCTTCCTCCTTCTGTTGTACAGTTTATTTATGGCAGGGGTCCATCAGACTGGCCTTTGGATGATTGGGTCTTGGTTTTGTTTGGGATAGCATGATCCATGCATTCCTGGAGATGTCCAGAATATAGGATTCTGCAGTTTGGGAGTTTCTACTGGCCTTCCACTTCAGTTTTGAGAAGTGACACTGTGGTTTTCTGGGCTGGGATGGGGTCGGATGTGGACATCCAGTGAGATTAATTTATGGTCTGATCTTACCAATGAGGGATATACTTCTGGTGTGGAGCATAGAGTCCCCATGTTGGTAATGATCAGGTCTAGTATGTTGGTCCCCTCTTGTGGGAGTGGTGACTAGTTGTTCCATAGCATTTGAGTTTATAATTTCCAGGAACCTTTGGGCTAAGGTGCTGGGGCTTGAGTAGTGCTCCCAGTCAATGTTTGGGTAGTTGAAGTCGCCCAATATAATGGTGTTCGGAGAGATCTTCATGTTGTCCATTGTTTTCAGGAAAGCCGAGTGGGATTCCTGACTTTGAGAGGGTGGTCTGTAGGATGCTATAAACTGAAAAGCAGTCTTGCCCACTGTTAGTTGCACATGGATGGTCTCCAATGCCACTAACCTGGAGGTGTGGATATCCTTGATAAATATGGAAACACCCCCTCCTTTTGTGGTTCGGTCCGGATTTTGGGGCCGAAAAGCATGATATGAGGTATAGCCTGGTAGTGCTGGGGTGCTCTCTGGAGCCTTGAACCAGGTTTCTGTCACTGCACAAATATCGATGTTCTCCATACTGAGAAGAGCGCATCTTGAGGTTAAGACTAGCAGCATTACCCTTAGTTTCTTGTTCCTTGTGCTGTCTATGGGGTGGGTTTGACTTTGAGCCTTGCCTAAAAAGGCAGAGCCTTTGCCATATCAGTGGTGACAGGTGCAAGCCATCCCTGCATGTCATCCCAGGCTGACAGACACTGGATCCCCTTTGAATGACACCAAAATTTTAGCCAGTTGTTAAAATCGATCATTTTGTCTTTGTACTGTGGCATCATTCTAGGTGAGGGTAAGATGCTGCTCAAGGTCAGGGTCATACCAGCCTGGGCTACATGATCAGAGAGCTCCTCTATGTCTCTTTTCATGTAGTCCAGGCTCAGGTCATTCACACCAGCATGTACAATGACTGAGTCATATTTGTATTTGCTTTGGAGTGACCTGAGTGCTTGCGTTATGTGGCGGATCCTAGCACCCGACAGGCAGCTCACTGTGACCTTCTCTTTATTCAGCCTGGTGAGTGGGACGTCAATGTGTCTGACAATAGCGTCACCTATTACAAGAGTATCAGGTGTGTTATTCAGCCTTAAGGACTGTGGCTGCTTGGCACACTGACTTTGTGGGCTATGTGTTGTGCGTGTTTTGTTTTGAGGTAGTGTTTGCTTGGATGTCTGCTTTGGAGGTCTCTGTTGCTTAGGTAGATTTTTATTTAGAGCCTCTGAGTATGTTTTTGTGTATTTATGTGTTTGGTTCACTGATGTGGTGGGACTATGTGATACTGGAATTGTGTTGTGAGGTTACCTTCTCCTCCTGACTGGTTACACCAGTTTTGAGATGAGAGAGCTCAGCCTCCAGTTTGGCTAAATAGTTGCATCTCTCACGTATATTTGAACCTGTTTGCAGGAGGAAGAGGGTTGTCCGTGTACATGAGACAGTTGTAACATTGCCTCAAAATTCCCAGATTCACCAGCTGGACTGGAGAGGAAACCATTGACTGACCTTTGGACATGCTAGAGTAATATAGGGAAACTGAATTTAAGACGGACCAATAGGGGACAGGGTAATCGTAGAGAGTATAAGAGTAAATAGTGCTTATGGTTTAATAGTGCTAATTTGTAGGATTACTTAATTGGACCAGTGAAGGACCTTAGAATGAGAATATGGTGTTTAAATTGAGAGATAGAGCAGACTTTGTGGAGCCAGGAATAGTTTAAACCCAATTAGGCGGCGCTGCCCGCTGTTGTACTATGCACAAAAACGTGCAAAACCGCGCAAAAGAGGGTTTTAAGAGAGGAAGATGAAGGAGTTTTGGAACTGACCCAAAATGGCCAATAAAACTACAGATGTGAGAGTGTTCGATCTTGTTCTTACCGATCCTCAGCTCAAGCTCTGCATCGAGAAGAAGCTTGAGACAACCTAATTCCCACAATCCCCCTCTGCCTTTACCTCAGATCTAGTTTGCCGCTGCATCTCTGGGTCGAGCATCTAAGCTAAGATTTAAATATTTTTTTCTTGTTTATTTCTGAATAATTTTATTCAAAAAAAAGTTTGTTTAGTGACAGAGTGTGTGTGTGGTACGGTTGAGGAATTCTCGGTTCCGTTTAAGTTGATTTAACTTATTGGAGTTTCCCTCGGGGCCTACCACCCCTTACTGGATTGACTACAGGATAGACATTTTTCTTTTTACTGGATTTGACAAAATTACCGGATTGGACTTCTCTACTGGACTTGACTTTTCACTTGCTACTCATACTAGTTTAAGATGTCTGAAAAGGCTAAATCTGGTTTTAAGCGTTGCCAATGTGGGCAAAAGATGTCAGTTACTGACAATCATAGTTCCTGCGTCTACTGTCTTGGCCCTCTCCATCTGCAAGAAGACTGCTCAATTTGTCATTCTTTCAGTGGGAGGGTCATGACAGATAGGCGCAGGAAACTCATGGATAGGGGTTTGTTAAAACCTACTTTTCAGGAGGCTCTGGATGCTTCAGACCAGGCATCCAAATCCTCGAAGGAATTGAAGACGGAGCCCAGGTCATCGGCTCCGAGCTCTTCAGTTAAAGTTAGATCACCGGTTCCACAGACTGGTGTTCAACTGTTGTCAGTTAGTCTTGGAACCGGTGACGGAGCCCCTCCCCGACACTGTTGAGGTCGGCTCCGTCTTAGATTCCTTCGACCCGTCTTCCAGACCCTCTCTGATACCGATGTAGACCGCGGTGCAGAAGTTAATGGAGAATACGGCCTTATCCAAACTCATCTCGTCTCCTCTCAATTGGTGTCGAGACTTGAAGGCCTTCCACTGTCTCCATCTGTTCCTCCTCCGACCTGTCCAGTCTTGAGCCGGAAGAAGCTGAGCTGCTGATTGTGGAGCCCTCGGTGCCAGAACCGTTTTTCTCGTCGGCTCCGTTCACCTCGACTCCGCCGGATCCGCAAGATCCATCCTGGGTTCCGGGACTGACCTCGGCTCGGATCGACTCTGTTCCGTCCTGCCTGTTTCGGGATTCTTCCCATTTAGGAACCGGGAGATACCTCGACTGGGGCCTTCGATCTCATGAGGAAGGTGTTGTCTACCCAGACAACCACATCAGCAGAAACAGCTTCTCCCATAAAGGTCCGTTATCCTCCTCTGCACCCACGGCTACAGCTAAGCGTCGAGCACCTGTGTCTCAGCCACCCCTGGAGGTGCCCTCTTCCTCGGAGGCTTCTTGGATGCTCCCCGAAGAAGTCCCTAGGAAAAGATTGTGTAAGAGGAGACACTTAGATTCTCCACAAGAATCTTTGACATCTGACACTGACTTGGATGAGTCAGAAGGGTCCCCAAAGTCACCCTCAGAAGATGTCTCTTTCTGACATCTTGGAGATCCTAAAGCAGAGAGGTGATTGGCAATCCCTCCCCCCTTCTGAGGATGAGTCAGTCTTGCTGAAGGCATTTGGTGCTCGCCCTTCCTCCTCCTGGGTCACTCCGCCGATGAGTTAATGGAGCTGATTGCTGGCGCCTGACACGGTGGAGCCAGTCCCTAGAAAGCCTAATAAGTATATTACTGCACCCCAAGACAAGGCTTATCTGACAAAGGAGTTCCAGTGGGCGCTATGGTGGCAGCGCCACGAAAAAGGAGATGTCGGAATCTTCCTCATCTGTCCATCCCCTAACAGAGATTCTAGGACCATGGACAGGCAAAAGCGCATTTTTAGTTCAGCGGCTTTTTCTATGCGATCCCTGAACTATTTGACCCACTTTACACGACTACAGAGGGATCTAATCAAAGAGTTGGGAGATACCCTCCAGGGTACTACAGATGCTGCTGTCTCAGAGAAAGTGACAGCACAACTCAATACCCTTACATCCATTGTAAACTCGTCCATGAGGCTGATCTCATACGCAGTCAAGGATCGAGTAGGGCAGCAGCTTCAGCGATTGCTCAGACAATCCTGGATGCGCTTATGTTCATTGAAGCCTTCAAGTCTTCCTTTACTAACGCCCCATTTGACGGTGCCACTCTCTTTGGCCCCAAAGTAAAGGAGACCCTTACCCGGTGTGAGCAGGAGGGAAAGACTCTGTCTGCTGTCGGAGTCCGTTTTTTCCACCCCATCCAGACCGTACCCCAAAGGGCAACACGGTGGGAAAATGTGGTTTCGAAAACCCCAAGGTTCTTTCCCAGGCACACAGGGTGATGCCCCCTCTAGAGGCAGAGGAGGGGGCAGAGGTGGAAGACGCCGCCCTGGCGGCAGAGGGGGTCCGCAAAACCAAAGTGACAAGGGATACCCCCCTGGAAAACCTTTCCAGCACTCCTGAGAGGAGGCCCGACTGTCCTGCTCTGGAGGCAGTCGGGGTCGCTAGCTTTATACCCTCAGGCCTGGCAAAATCTTACTACAGACAACTGGGTAAAAAGCGTTGTTACCAGAGGTTACAGAATACCCTTTCTATCCATCCCCATTCCAAAGAGAAGACTCCCAGATGTGCCGCCCCATCTGCGAGACCCATCAGCTATAGAAATTTCGAAGCTGCTAGAAAAAAAGAGTCATCCAACCAATCCCAGCGGACCAAAGAGGATTCGGAACTTACTCAAGGTTCTTTTTAGTTCCAAAGAAGACAGGGGACTGGAGGCCAATTCTGGACCTAAGCAACCTCAATACCTTAAGAAAGAAAAGTTCGAATGGTCACGCTTCAATCGATCCTTCCATTCTTACAGAAGGACGACTGGATGTGCTCAATAGATCTGAAGGACGCATACTACCACATCAAAATGGCCAGGGCGTCCAGAGATCATTTGCGCTTTCGGCTGGGAGCCAGTCACTTTCAGTTTCGAGCCCTGCCCTTTGGTCTGACCTCAGCCCCAGGGTTTTCACCAAATGCATGGCAGTGGTAGCGTCTCACCTGAGATGCCTAGGATTCCAGGTGTTTCAGATCTGGGCGACTGGCTCCTTTCTGCCACCACCCAGCCAACTGATACAGGCCAGGCATTACACTCTACAACTTTGTGTTCACCTCGGAATTTCCGTAAATTTCGAAAAATCTTTACTACAGCCATCACAGCATATCTTATTCATAGGAGCGGAATTGGATACGCATCATTTAATTCTAAGGCTTCCTCCAGAAAGGATAGCCTCACTACAAAGCCACATATCTCTCCTTCTGTCGTCCAGAAAATCCCCAGCAAGACTGGTTCTGAAGGTTTTGGGTCTCATGGCAGCTTCTCTCATTGCGATACCATTGGGAAGACTGCACATGGGAGTTCTACAATGGCTACTGTTTGCACAATGTTCGTTCCAACAGCTACCTCTGACACACGAAATTCTGATCATAAACACATGCAAATCACACCTAGCCTGGTGGCTTCAGACTTGCAACCTTTCCAGCGGAAGACCATTTGTGCTACCCACGCCGACAGCTACGGTGACCACGGACGCTTCCCTGATAGGGTGGGGGGGCATCTTTCAGGGACAGACAGTCCAAGGCGAATGGACCAATTTGGAGTTCAATCTGCACATCAATGTTCTAGAGTTGAGGGCAGTGTTTCTAGCGTTGCAACACTTTGCTCCCCTTCTTCCTGTAGGGACTATTGCAGTTCAGACGGACAACATGTCCGTAGTCTGGTACATAAACAAACAAGGGGGAACCAAGTCTTATCAGCTATGCAGAGAGGCCATGAGAATTTGGCAATGGGCGGAATCCACGGGTCGCTTTCTGATCGCAACGCATATCCCGGGGTCATCCAACGTTATAGCCGACAGGCTAAGCAGAGCTATACTGCTGCCTCACGAGTGGTCCCTCAAACAGTCAGTTGCGAAGAAGATTTTTCGCAAGTGGGGCCAGCCTTCCTGCGACCTCTTTGCATCTCCAATGAACGCCAAATGCAGGAGCTACTTTGCCCTATTACCCCTCCAGGGAAGTCCCCAGGGACGCTGGTCCACGATTGGCCCCGGGTCTCCTGCACGCTTCCTCCTTTCCCCCTGATTGCAAAGTTTCTACAGAAAGCCAACAACCTGCAAAGGACGATAATCCTCATTGCCCCATTCTGGCCTCGTCAAATTTGGTTCCCCTTTCTTCTGGCTCACCGCATTCGGGGACCTTGGATCCTGGACCCAGAGCCAGATCTACTGACTCACTCGTCAGGGGTTCCTCACCCCTCCCTCGGGTCACTCCATCTAGCAGCTTGGCTGCTCCGCTTCCCTTCTTAGCCAGGTCTGATTTTCTTTCACCTGCAGTTCAGAATATAATAGTGGCTTCTCATAAAGCTTCCACTACAAAGACCTACACTAGTAAATGGAAGCGTTTTGTATTCTGGGCAAACTCACAGCATTTGGACCCTGTCATAGCTCCTTTAAACAAGATCTTGGAGTTTTTAACAGAATTGTTCCACCAAGGAGTGTCTCCTGCCACTTTAAGAGTGCAGTTGGCTGCTATCTCCAACTTTCATGTGGAAGAATGTGGGGCTCCTGTAATGGCTCACAGACTTTGTAAGGCCTTTTTAAAAGGATCTTTCCATATTAGACCACCAGTTAGATCTCCTACATCGCCTTGGAATCTAAACCTTTTATTATCTAAATTGTTACCCCCATTTGAACCAGCCTCCTCTTGTCCATTGAAGTATTTGTCGTGGAAGACCCTCTTCTTGGTAGCCATTACATCCGCTAGGTGAGTATCTGAACTTCAGGCTCTTTCCATTAAACACCCTTATTTGATCTTTCACTCTGACAGAGTATCTCTTCGCACTAATCCATCCTTTCTCCCCAAAGTTTGCTCTATTAATAACATTAATCAATCCATTGAATTACCTACCTTTTTCAAAAATCACTCCAATAAATTGGAGTATATGTTACACAAGTTGGATGTCCATTGACAACTTAGATTTTACTTGGATAGAACAAAGGATCACAGGAAATCTGATCAACTTTTTGTAGCTTTTGCTGACAGCAGGAAAGGTGTAGCGGTTACTAAACAAACTCTTTCCAAATGGCTAACTGATTGTATTATATACGTTTATGATTCTACAAATCAAACTTTATCTGTCAAACCCAAAGGACATTCTACAAGATAAGTGTCTACATCCCTGGCTCATGCAGCTCGCCTACCATTAGACACTATTTGTGCAGCTGCTACTTGGTCTAAACCACATACATTCATCTCTCATTACAAAGTAGACAGGGTTTCTAGGGACAGGGCAACCTTTGGTTCCACTGTGCTCAAGAACGTTCTCCCGTGAGTTCCTCAGGAACATGGAGCTAGACGCTACCCAGGTGTAAGAACAAGGCAGATCGAACACTCTCACATTTAGAAGTTATGTCCTTACCATAACGTTCCATGTGGAGTGTTCATCTCGCCTTTGTTCTTACATTCCCACCCTCCCACCCTCAGGAAGAACGTTCAGTTTGGTGCCTGGTCTGGGTTATTCTGCTTCTGCATTCACAGTTGTTGTGTATATATGATGTACATGTGTATATATGTAGATATAAGTGTTCTTGCATTTATGTAACTTTTTGCATGAGTGTGTTCTCTCTCTGACTGCTGGTTTGCTTGCAAACTAGATCTGAGGTAAAGGCAGAGGGGGATTGTGGGAATTAGGTTGTCTCGAGCTTCTTCTCGATGCAGAGCTTGCAAGCGGCCGACACGGAGCCGAGGATCGGCTCCGAACCCAGGTGTAAGAACAAAGGCGAGATGAACACTCCACATGGAACGTTATGGTAAGGACATAACTTCTAATTTCAAGTCAGTAACCACTCCCACAGGGGCAGGCAAGGCTGCTCAATGTTTTTCACTGCCACTGATCAACAGAGAGACTTCACTTTAGCCCAAGCAAAAAATGGCCTCACAGAAACTTACAAACAGTTCAAGAACAGCAAGCCTGTAACTGAACTTTTTTAAATCTCAGAAAAGTGGGAAAAAAGCAAGATTTGTTTTGTTTTTTTTGTTTTTTTTCAGAGATAGCAGAGTTTCAGACGTATTAACAAGTTATAACAGTGCAGTAAATGACCCCACACAAGAGTGCTAGGCCAAAGACAGATAAAATGCAAGTTTTGAGAAAAAAACGATTTTAAAAATAAGTGCAAACAGGAAATTCAGTAAACAGCTTTAGGTTGTGCTCTAAATACAGTTACTAATGCAGAAATCAAGTTTAACAAGCCAGAAAATGCTCAAAATAGGCGGCTATGCAGAAGAACTTAGCAAATAAACAGAGGAAAAATACTTAAAATCTCAAAAGTGGCTCCTTTCTTCTCTCAGTGTTTTCTCCTCTTGGTTGTTGCTTCACCAACAGCCAACAAGCCTAAAATGCCCGGACAGCTTTCAAGGACCTGCTTCATCCAGGACAGTTACCAATAAAGACAGACAACACTATGGTCATGTGGTGCATAAACAGGCAGGGAGGTACACATTCCTACCCCCTCTGCAGACAAGCAATGACCTTATGGGACACAGCATTGGCTTTTCAAATTCACCTGCAAGCAGAATTCCTGCCAGGAAAAACAAATACTCTGGCAGACGAACTAAGCAGAAACCTCATGGATCCCCACAAATGGAAACTGGATCCACAAATCTTCAACATGATAATAAGGAAATAGGGTTGCCCATACATAGATCTATTTGCCTCCCCTCACAACTGCCAACTGCAGAGATTTTGCACAAGGATTTATCACAAGCAAGCATGGAAAGTGGACACCCTATACTTCAGCTGTAAAAATCTTACGGCATATGCTTTTCCTCCACTGCCTTTCCTTCCCAGGGTACTCCTAAAGGTCAGACAATAGAAGCCAAAAATGGTACTGATTGCACCAGACTGGCCACGCCAGCACTGGTACCCAATCCTAAAGAGCTTGTCTCAAGGTCCAGCATGGATATTGCCTCAAACTTCTCACTTGCTGACCCAACAAAACAATCAGATCCTGCACAGCCAACTCAGGACATTAAATCTAGCAGCATGGCAGATAATGTAGCCATTCAGAACACTCCTCTTTCAAAAGCTGTTACGGATGTTATTTTTGAGGCCAGGAGGCCCAGCACCAGAAAATCTTATGCAGAAAAATGGAAGAGATTCTGTGTTTTGAACCAGGAACAAGGCATTGACACGTGTGTACCAAATATGCCTCAGATTTTACAATATCTAACTGAGATGCTGAACCAGAGGCCTTTCCTTCTCATCAATTAAGATTCATGCCTCTGCCATTTCAGCCCATTACAATACGGAACCACCTATTTTTTCTCATCCTTTAATAAGGCAGTACCTCAGAGGGGCCAAAAACATTAGGCCTCCAAGGAGAGCACCAATTCTGGCCTGGGACCTCAATTATGTTTTGGAAAAACTCACACTGCCTCCTTTTGAGCCAGCATCAACAGCAGATATAAAATTCTTATCCTGGAAAACAGCTCTGCTCCTAGCAATAACCTCTGCAAGGCGAGTCTCGAAGTTACAAGCACTCATGGCTGGGGAACCTTTCATCATATTTCATCCAGACAGGGTTTCTCTGAGGACAAACCCTACATTTATGCCTGAGGTGGTGTCCAGTGTGGCCCTTAACCAAACCATTCACTTGCCAACCTTTTACCCTAATCCACAGAACAAGGGTGAGAACATTCTGCACTCTTTGGACATACACAGGCAGTTACGATTCAACTTGGACAGAACTAAAGCTTTCAGAAAGACTGAGCAACTTTTAGTGTCATATGCTGCAGGATTACAAGGAAAGGCCATCTCAAAACAGACTATTTCAAAGTGGATAGGCTATTGCATCCGTTTCTGCTATTTTCAACATGGCAAATCAGTGCCTAAGGGCATTAGGTCTCATTCCACCAGAGCAGCAGCCTTCCTCAGAGGAGTACCAACCAAAGATATCTTAGAGGCTGCAACTTGGAGTTCAGTGCACACCTTCACAAAGCACTACCACTTACCTCTTTACTCTAAGTCCAGAGCAGGCTTTGCCACTGCAATTCTGCAGGGCCTCATAGCCTCTCCTAATCCTATTTAGCCCAGCCACCCTTCCTCAGCTTTGGGATTCAACCCAAGAGTAATGACTGCAACAGTGAAACATTATGAACATAGTACAGTTGTGTACCTACCATAAATGTAGATGTTCGAGTGTATTCACTGTTGCAGTCCAGGTTACCCACCCACCATCCCCCTTTTCTTTGCTGGGTCTTATCTGCACTTCTCTATCCTATACAACCTATTTGGTGTATTTGCTTGTAGATGAAGGAAATGTTATTTATGTGCATGCATTTTTATTGGCATAGTTTGCAGCCTACCTATTTGGGATCACCTGACATCTGGGGCAAGAAAAACTGAAGAAAATGGCGTCTGCTGCATCCTTTATACCCCTGGCGCACTGACGTCAGGGAAGAGGCGAAAGCAACCGACGCCGGACCTAGACTTTGGAATTCTGGCCAGTAGGATAACCCAAGAGTAATGACTGCAACAGTGAATACACTCGAACATCTACATTTATGGTAGGTACACAACTGTACTTTTCTTTGGTGGGCAGAGACATGTCACCAGAACAAGGGACGGCCTTTCACTCTACCCCCTGCAACCCAAACCCTTACTACAGACGCACCAGACTATGCTTGGGGGGGCCCACCTGGCAGGGATATGCATTCAGGGCATATGGAGCCCAAAACGAATGCATCTGCATATCAACCAAAAAGAGATGCTAGCTCTTCCGAATGCCCTGACAGCCTTCAAGGACTTATTTCATCTAGGGCAACTACTGATAAAGACAGACAACACCACGGTTATGTGGTACATAAACAAGCAGGGGAGTACACATTCCTACCCCCTTTGCAGACTAGCCATGGTATTGTGGAACACAGCCTTGACCTACCAAGTACTTCTTCAAGCTCACTTCCTGCCAGGAAAACAAAATACTCTGGCAGACGACCTAGGCATTAATCTTATGGACCCTCATGAGTGGAAACTGGATCCACAAGTCTTCAGCATGATAACAGAGAAATGGGGAGCCCAGACATAGATCTGTTTGCCTCTCCCCAAAATTATCAACTGGACAAATTCTGCACAAGGATTTATCACAGACAAGCATGGAAAGTTGTTGCCCTCTCCTTCAGTTGGAAAAACTTATCAGTCTACGCCTTTCCTCCTCTGCCTCTTCTCCTCAAGGTCTTACTAAAGATCAGAAAGGAAAAAACAAAAATGATCCTAATTGCCCCCGGACTGGCCTTGCTAGCACTAGTACCCAATTCTTAGGAATATGTCTCAACTCCTTCCTTGGTACTTGCCTCAAATACCTCATCTACTGTCTCAGCAGAGCAATCAAATTCTGCATACTCAGCTCCAAACTCTGAACCTGGCAGCATGGCTGATCATGTAATTATTCAAACACCTCTCAGTAAATCTGTGATGGATGTCATTTTGGAAGCCAGAAGGCCTAGTACTAGAAAATCTTATGCTGATAAATGGAAGAGATTTTGTGCTTGGAACCAAGCACAAGGAACAGACACAGCAAAGCCAAATATTCCTCAGATTTTACAATACTTGACTGAGATGCTTGACAAGGGCCTATCTTTTTCTTCAATAAAAATCCATGTCTCTGCCATCTCGGCTCATTACAACATGGAGTCTCCCATCTTTTCTCATCCTCTGCTAAAACAGTATCTTAGAGGTGCCAAAAATTTAAGGCCTCCCAGAAGATCACCAACTCTGCTTGGGACCTCAAATTTGTGCTGGAAAAACTCGCCCTGCCTCCTTTTGAACCAGCAGTTTCTGTGGATATAAAGTTTTTATCTTGGAAAACAGCTTTCCTTTTGGCAATCACTTCAGCAAGAAGGGTTTCAGAACTACAGGCCCTCATGGCTGTGGAGCCTTTTATTACATTTTACCCTGACAGGGTGTCCCTCAGGACCAGTCCTTCCTTTATGCCTAAGGTAGTATCCAGCATGGCTCTTAACCAAACTATTCACCTGCCAGCATTTTACCCAAATCCGCAGAACAAGGGGGAGTGGATTTTGCATTCCTTGGATGTACACAGACAACTAAGATTCTACTTAAACAGGACCAAATCTCTAAGAAAGTCAGAGCAGCTACTGGTGGCATTTGCTGCAGGATCAGAGGGGAAGGCTATATCAAAGCAGACTATTTCTAAGTGGATAAGCCACTGCATTCATTTCTGCTACTTGCATCATGGTAAACCAGTGCCCAAGGGGAATCGGGTCACATTCCACCAGGGCTGCCTCTACCTCAGCAGCTTTTCTGAGAGGAGTTCCAACTAAAGACATTTTAGAAGCTGTAACTTGGAGCTCTGTTCATACGTTTACAAAGCATTATCATGTGCCTCTCTTCTCTAAGTCCAGAGCAGGCTTTGCCACTACAGTTCTGCAGGGCCTTATAGCCGCTCCTAATGCTATTTAGCTCCATCTTCCCGTCCATAGCTTTGAGATTCTACCCAAATGTAATGACTGCAACAGTGAAACACAAAGAACATAGTATAGTTGTGTACACTTACCATAAATGTCGATGTTCGAGTGTATTCACTGTTGCAGTCCGGGTTACCCACCCGCCATCCCCCTTTTTTCTAGAACTTCTCTTTCCTTCACTAGATTCTAAAGCCTTTGTGGTGTGTTTGCTTTTAGATGAAGGTAAAGTTTATGTTGCTTAAAGTGCATTTATTTATATATTGCTGTTTATATATATATATATATATATATATATATATATTTTTTTTTTACTCCCCATTTGGGGGGCACCTGACATCTAGGGCAAGAAAAACTGAAGAAAATGGCGTCGGCTGCATGTTTTATACCCCTGATGACCTGACGTCATGGAAGAGGAGACAGCAACCGACGCAGGACCAAAGACTTTGATATTCAGGCCGACTGAGGGCAAACTGCCAGCAGATTACCCAAATGTAATGACTGCAACAGTGAATACACTCTAACATCTACATTTATGATAAGTGTACACAACTGTACTATTTGACTCCAGTTGATTGTAACTGAATATTTATAGACTGGGCAATGGTTGTGGTGAATTTGGTAAAGTTGAGAATAAGGAAGGGATACTTAGTGGTGTAATAGGAACTATGATTTAAAAATAAAGGGAAATTTATTCAAGTTTTTCAATAGAATATGCTCTTGTATGACTAGACTGAATAGACATAGAGCAGAGGTAATAGTCTAACTCTTTGTGACGTAGAACAATGACCATATACTGGAGGGTCTCTTTGGTGATAGTTGCTTGCAGTATGAAGAGCATGTGAATAAGTGCATAGTGGCAGGTGTGGTACTGACAGGGCTGCTTAAGTAAGATATGCACCATACTACTCTAGTGGTTTTGTGAATATGAAGCAGGTTTTAAGATGAGAGGTGTTGGGTATGATGTATTGTATTAAAATTGTTAAAGATAATGTATTATCATGATTTTTTTTTTGAATTCTTCATTATGTTGGAATGATCAAAATAAACTGAAAAACAGTAGAAGTGATTGAGCGTAAAAAAATAAAATGGTTACATTTCAGGCTTTTTTATTCCTCATGTTGCCAGATTCCCTCTTGGGCTCTGTGGACAAGGGGATATGAAAATGAACATCCTTCATTTTCTGAGTGCATAGCACACATTTGAGAATCATAGCTGGAATAGTGTTCAGATGTCCTTCAAGAATGCAACTGCAGTCCTGACATATGGGTTGTCCTGCCTCAGGCAGCCCTTCGGTCAGTCGGATTCCAAAGTCTGGGTCCGGCGTCGGCTGTTGTCGCCTCTTCCCCGACGTCAGAGCGGCTGGGGTATAAAAGCATCAGCCGACGCCATCTTCTTCAGTCTTTCTTGCCGTGCGGTGCCCGAAGCAGAAGCAGTTTGCAAGTGCTGGTCAGCCAGCTCCTGTGTTTTCAGATACCGAAGTCATCAAAAAGCTAAGTACCCCGTTGGGGTACGCCTCAGCCGATGTCAGACAAAACTGAAAAAGTTAATAAGTGTTTGTCTTGTGGTAAACAAATACCTCATAAGGACTTCCATTCTTACTGCCTTCCCTGCCTCGGCCCAGACCACGACGTCTCGGCCTGTGCTGCCTGTGCTTGCTTCAACAACACAGAATTTGCTGAAGACTTTTTTGGGGAAAATTACTCCTATATCATGCCGTCGGAACTTCCGACAGCACACGTTTCCAAAAAACGGAAGGACCGGGACCGACCTTTGCGGCCCGCGACGTCCACCGACACCACACCTAAGCCTACCGCGAGTGCATCGGTCTCTTCGGAGGTGGTAATTCAACTGCTCCAGGCCGACGACACCGCTTTACAGCACACTTCAGTCCCGGAGGTTTCCCCGGTGCCGGTTGTTGTTTTTCCTCCTGAAACCGAAGCCCAGGATTTGCCTGACACCATACCGGTGGACAAAGTTACTCCAGCACGTGGGGCAGCTAGGCCTCCTGTGTCTATGTCCATCAAGGCCTACACACGTGCTAAGGCTGCCAGCCAGGCTAAGTCTCACCCTCCTAAATCTTTTTCTCAGACTCCCACCTCGGATAAACAGATTATGACTTTAGCTGCAGATCTAATTGCTATAATCAGGGGCTCTCAGGCTCATCCAGACAGAGGTTCTCTGCCGCCTTCAGACAAAAAGCCTAGGGATGAGTAGACAGATACCCTTTCTTCAGATGAAGCCTCTCGTGAGTCAGGCCTTTCAGATTCCCAGGAAGAACCCTTCCCGGCCTACGAGGATTCTGATGCAGATGAATCCATTCCCTCTGCCTCTCCTCCTGAGGATATTTCTTTTGGGGAAGTTCTACACTCCATGAGAGAGCATTTTCAGTGGCAGGGCCAGGATTTCTCGGACTCCAGGAAAAGGCTCCGGACCTTCCTTAAGTTACCCCAGCACAGGCCTTTAGCTATTCCCCCAGTGTTAGATGTATTGGATGATGTGTACTCAGACTCCAGTAATTCTCCTGATTCTCTCCCTCCTGCTCCTATCAAGCTTGACAGATATTACAGGGTTCCTGAAACTCCATAAGCATCTTTTTAAGGCCCACTCTGTTGATCTAGAAACTATTTCTCAGGGGCCCAAAGGAGTGGCCACTTCCACGACCAAGAATCCTTTGCCCGCAGACAGGGAAGCTAGGTCCCTAGGTGGGGTAAGAAAGTTTATACCTCTACCACCCTTGCCATGAGGGCTCTTAACTGTCTTTTTCATATGCTACAGTATCAGGATTTTCTGATGGATGATTTGCAGAAAAAGTTAGCCTCTCCTGAGCCTTTAGATAGAAAGGCTTTGCAGGATTTGGTTCATAATACTCAGCAGGTTAGCAATCATTTTCTTCAGTGTGGTTATGATGCATTGGAAGCTTCATGTAGGGCAGCTATGACAGGGGCCGTTATACGTAGACATGCTTGGTTGAAAGAACAGTCATTGCCAGATCATGTTAAAGTAAAGCTTCTAGATGCACCTCTGGAAAAAGACAAGCTATTTGGTGCTAATGCACAGGGTGTGTTGAAATCAATTGAGGAAAAGGCTAAATCAGTACAAACAGTCAAAGATTTCCTCCAGGTTCAGCCACCAAGGTTCAGCAGGAATTGGCCTTCAAAGAATTGGTCCTTTCCAGACATTGACAAGTTTCAAAGGGGAAAAAGCAGGCGTGCTCGAGGTAGAGGGCAATACCGAGGCTCCTACAGGGGCCGCCAATGGCAACCAACTAATCAGAGAAGTGGCGCAGGGACTCCCACTGCTCCACAGGGACAATCACAATGACTTGCCTTTGACACCGCCGACCAAGGCTCAAAGAGAAGCTCCTTTAGTGGAAAGTTATCCTTATTTTCAAAAAATTGGCACGTTTTTACAAAGGACGGATGGATTTTGAACATAATTGATAAAGGTTACAGGTTCCACTTCCATACCTTACCAACAAGACAAGGCATGCCAAACCTGCCACACAATCAAAGGGCAGAGGCACTCATACAAGTTTCAAAGCTGCTACAAAGCAATAGAAAAGGTTCCTCCTCAGGAACAAGGCCAGGGATTCTACTCAAGACTGTTCCTTGTTCCAAGAAAAGAAAAGCAATGGAGACCTATACTGGACTTGTCCGCTCTAAACACTTTTCTCATTGTGCCAAAATTCAAAATGCTGACGTTACAGCAACTTCTTCCCATGCTGGGCAAGGGGTCTTGGCTGGTTACTCTGGACCTCAAGGAGGCATACCTGCATGTCCCGATCAGACACAGCTGCAGAAGATACCTCAGAATTCTTGCAGGGTCAGAGCATTATCAATTCTCAGCATTGCCTTTTGGCTTATCTACTGCGCCCAGAGTATTCACGAAATGCCTGGCATCAGTAATTGCACATTGCAGACTTCAGGGGATACAAATATACCCTTATCTGGACGACTGCCTTATACAAGCGGACAGCCAGCAAGCCTTGATAAGAAACTTGGACTATGTCATTCACTTACTACAGGCTTTGGGATACATAGTCAACATTCAAAAATCAAGACTACTGCCATCCCAACAAGTAATTTTTCTAGGAGCCAAACTGGACACAAATTCACAAATGGCTTTCCTCACAGAAGAAAAACAAGAACAATTACCAGATTACTTCAAAAGCCTAGCAAAGCACACCCAGATGACTGCAAGGAAAATCCTGCAGGCCCTGGGTTTCATGGCATCTTGCATTCTCCTGATTCCACTGGCAAGACTACACATGAGAAAACTACAATGGTACCTAAAAAGCCTATGGTCTCAACACAGCCACAACTTAGAAGCGATTATTCCACTCATTCCATGTCTACAAAAGGAATTTTTGTGGTGGGTACAAGCAAGCCAGCTAAACAAAGGCATGCCTTTCAACAAACCTCAAGCAAGCCAAACCATTACAACAGACGCCTCAGATCATGGATGGGGGGCGCACATGGAAGGCAGATGCATTCAAGGGCGATGGGCTCCCCGGGAATTGCATCTGCACATCAATCAAAAAGAGATGCTGGCAGTGATTCATGCAATCGAGGCCTTCGGAAAATTTATTCAACAAGGTCATCTGCTAATAAAGACAGACAACACCACTGTTATGTGGTACATAAACAAGCAGGGAGGCACCCATTCTTACCCCCTTTGCAGACTAACAATGACTCTTTGGGAAAAGTCCCTGAAACTGAACATACAGTTGCAATCCCAGTTTATTCCAGGCAAGGACAATATTCTGGCGGACAGTCTAAGCAGAAACATTATGGACCCCCACGAATGGATGTTGCATCCAGACATTTTTTCACAAATAACTCATGCATGGGGAAGGCTGGACATGGACCTCTTTGCCTCACACCACAATCATCATCTGAAAAAGTTCTGCTCAAGGACTCGCCATCCTCAAGCCTGGAGAATAGATGCTCTCTCCTTCAGCTGGAATTCTCTAACAATCTATGCATTCCCGCCTCTACCATTAATGACCAAGGTATTACTGAAGATCAAAGCAGAACAACCGAAAGGCATTTTGATAGCTCCAAACTGGCCAAGACAGCACTGGTACCTATTACTAAGGAGCATAACTCGCACCAAACCGTGGCCCCTACCTCTACGGCCTCTGCTTATAACTCAGCACAATTACAGGACTGTTCATCCAAACCTGCAAACATTGCAACTGACAGCTTGGAGGGTTACATGACTTCTACCCATATTTCTCTCTCCAAAAAAGTTCAAGAGATCCTACCAGAAGCACGCAGGCCTTCCACCAGAAAAACTTATTTAGCCAAATGGAAGATGTTCAACATCTGGAATGCCAACAAGGGTCAGGATGGCATTAGTAATGAACATCCCACAGATTCTAGAATACTTGGCAGAAATGTTTCACAATGGCCTTTCATATTCTTCCATAAAAATACACGCTTCAGCAATTTCAGCAAAATACAACTGTGATCCACCTGTGTTTTCACATCCTTTGCTAAGACAGTTTCTAAGGGGGATAAAGAATATCAAACCTCCAAGAAAACCACCAGTGCCTGCATGGGACCTCAATTTTGTCTTGGAAAAATTAACTCTTCCACCTTTTGAGCCAGCAGCATCTTCAGAATTGCAATTTCTCTCCTGGAAAACAGTTTTCCTGTTGGCAATTACTTCAGCAAGAAGAGTCTCTGAGATACAGGCCCTTATGGCAGTACCTCCATTTCTCATTTTTCATCAGGACAGAGTCTCTTTAAGAACCAATCCTTCTTTCATGCCAAAAGTGATATCCAGGGTTTCTCTAAATCAAGCAATTCACCTGCCTACTTTCTTTCCCAATCCTCAAAATAAAGGAGAAAAACTTCTGCACACTTTGGACATACACAGACAATTGCACTATTACTTGGATAGAACAAAGGCCAACAGAAAGTCTGACCAACTATTTGTAGCTTACGCTCCTGGAGTACAAGGAAGGCAATTTCCAAACAAACAATTTCAAAATGGATTGGAAACTGCATCAGATTCTGCTACTCTTTCCATGGAAAAGGTGTGCCAGCCAATATCAGGCCACACTCCACCAGAGCTACAGCCACCTCCACAGCCTTTTAAGAGGGTGGCTACAAAGGACATTCTAGAAGCTGCTACATGGAGCTCCGTGCATACATTTTCCAAGCATTACAACCTGCCTTTATATTCCAGATCCCGAGCAGGCTTTGCTTCTGCAGTCCTGCAGGGCATTTTAGCTACACCATCATTATCTTAGATCCTACCACCCCCAGCTTGGCTACGGTATTCAACCCATATGTCAGGACTGCAGTTGCATTCTTGAAGGACATAGTACAGTTTTGTACCTACCATAAATGTAGATGTCCGATAGATATGCAACTGCAGTCAGGTTTTCCCTCCCTCCTACCCCTCTGTAAGTATCTTTTTGAGTCCACTCCCCCCTTTTCATATTAGCTGGGGATAGTATTTATGGTGTATCTGTTTATTACTGTTGTGCATGTCTGGAATTTTATCCATTCTCTAAATTTAGCATTCCTTGGAGGGCACCTGGCATCTGGGGCAAGAAACACTGAAGAAGATGGCGTCAGCTGATGCTTTTATACCCCAGCCGCTCTGACGTCGGGGAAGAGGCGACAACAGCCGACGCCGGACCCAGACTTTGGAATCCGGCCGACCGAAGGGCTGCCTGAGGCAGGACAACCCATATGTCAGGACTGCGGTTGCATATCTATCGGACATCTACATTTATGGTAGGTACAAATCTGTACTTTTCTTGCTGCTAGCAGGTTTTGTTCACAAAATGTTTACCTCTGTTTTTGTTCATTTCAGAATTGAGGTCATCTGAAGCCATGCTAACCTGGATGTCTGTGTGATGAAAGCAGTCCCAGTAGCAATAGACTAGAGATTTCAACTACGCCATCTACTGTCTTGCCGACCTACTAATTTTCCTATGGTGTCAGAATTTAAATTTAATGCTTTATGGGAAAAATGCTTCACGGGACCATCCTAAACACTAGGAAATGCAGACTGTTTCTGTCCTGGGAGAGGCTTGTGGTTCTCGAATCCTCCTTGTCCCTTGAAGTGAGACAGTAGGAAACATCTCAAAGGTTCTGGCTTGCATACCAGTCTACATCATCAAAGTTGAATTGATCGTGATTCATACGTGAAACGTGATTCATACGTGAAATGTCTAGCGGTAGCTAAGAAACATCTGGTGCCTGCACTTTTCTTTTTCTAGAAAAAGTCATTGTATGGTTCTACTCATTCTCACTATCCATGGGAAATTCAAATGTGGGCAATCGAGGTGTTTGTCAACTTAAGGTTGTCATTTGAAAAGCATAAGAGGATCCAGACCCTGACAACCTATGCCTCAGAGTTAGTGTAAGAATTTATGCATAGCATCTTTGAAAGTCCAAGAAACCTGGAATAAGAGAGGCAAGGCCAGGCATATCTTTGTAATGGAGAAGTTGCAATGATCTGTTCACTTAAAGTTTGCAGATGAATCTTGAGACCCAGGCTTTTGATGATAACCATGGGCAACACCATCACAGTTATATGGTACAGTAGGAAACGGGGGGGGGGGGGGGGTTGCCACTCTTTCCCCATTGTTTAGGTGATTATTGATCACCTAGGATCTCGCATCAAAACGGGTCCATAATACCCATGCCTGTTGTAGCCTGTAGACTGAAAACTTCCTTGCAGATCATCTGAGTAAATCCACAAATAGCCCCAGTGTGCAGTCGCTAATGTAGAATGCCTTCCACAAATGCACATTACTTTGTGGCACTACAGAGACTGACTTTTTTTCCTTAACTCAAAATGATCAAGCCCCAGGGTCCTACTCTGGATGCCCCTACAAGAGAACCCTAGAAGTAATTGCATTTTCTGTTGCTTGGAGGAAAGATGATTCCCAGGGTGTACTGCAGGATTCTGTAGCGGTGACAGCATTGGTTCTCCCTACTAAAGGAAGTGAACTGAAAGAATCTCCTGTTCATCCTTATGTTGTACTACCTTCTGTTAAAATAGCTGTGGGCCTTGGTCCAGACTTTTTTTTAAAAATAATTTTGCATCCTGCAAGATAAGACGCTAATCCAGTATTGGTGTTTTCCTCCTGAGAAGTCCTGAGACTTTTTAAAAAGGCCAGGAAACTAAACGCTAGAAAATTATAATTGTGTCATACAGTTTGGTGTATGCAGCATGGCATGTGCCTAATGCAACATCTGTCCAACAGGCCTTTGTTATTCTCTGAACCTTTTTTAGCAAAGACCTTTTCAGTGCCTCATTAAAGGTGCACTTTCATCTGGAAGTTTGTCAGCTGTCACCTTGGTCTGGTAGGTTCTGAAGTGAATACTGAATCTGAAGTGCCAGGGAAGTATGCGTCTGCCCATGAGGTTTGAACTTTGCCATAAAAAAAAAAATGAATCTTGCTCTGTTTGAATCAACTAAATTGGTGCTCCTGAAATTCTGATGTTGGAAGATTCTATTCTTGGTGGCTTTTACTTCACCCAGGAGGATTTTAGAGAATTGAATGGCTGACTCTTCATCAAGAAGCGGGTGGCCCTCAGGACCACTCATCGCTTTGTGCCAAAATCAGCTCGGTCCGCTGCCAGTATTCTTTCTAAGTCCCAGCAGGGATGAAAAACTCTTGCTTCTTTTAGATTTGCACAGACAAGTAAGATGATGTATAGACACACTTAAAGATTTCTAGTAAATAGACTAGTTTGTTTCTTTTATATTAAGTAAACAGGGGAGACCAGTATATAGGCAAACCCTGAAAAAGTGAGTAGTTGGCTCATTTCCTTTTGATGCTGCCAATACAGGAAAACTTTGGAACCCAAATTAAAATGTATTCAGGAAGGGCATTATTAAATGATGCCATTTGTGATGCAGCTGCCCTGACATCTGTTCACACTTTTCCTGCGCATTATGAACTGAATGTCTTTTCTTGGAGTAGATTAGGCTTGCCACCGTGGCTCTGCAGGGTATACTCTCTCCTCCTTGTTGGGGTTAAGCTCAAGACTTGCACTGATTTAGTATTCCATATTAACATACTACGACTGTGTTCCTTACAGCGAATATAGTAAAGTACACTTTCATAACCATAGATGTTTTGAGTAATTGGATCACATATGTAGTATAGTCTTTCTTCGTCCTGTCTCTTCTGGGATTCCTGTTTTCATTTGGAAGATGGCGGTCTCCTACTGTGGGGGCATCCTTTGCATCCCATTTCCTTCTTTAAATCCCTTGAGCTCTAAAGACTTTTATTCGCATTTCAAGCACAGTAAGCACACTTGGTGACAACTTTAGCCATAAAAACTGAAGGTGGTACAGATGTCTCTCACATTTATAGTTTTTGTCTTGCTTGGCCCAGGGTTGTGAACATCCCAGGAATGTGGCTGTATGAACTGATGTTTGCCTGTTGTGAAATTCCCACAATATGCATTTTACTGTAGTAGTGATCCTACTGGTTAACAGGGTGATTATGGTGAGAATTCTTACAGAACTGTAGATTATGGTAAGTACTTTACTATAAAAATGAAAATTCAGTTGTATAATTCTTTAATATCCCTCATTTTTAATTTATTGTGAATCATTTTCAGAGTACATTATCTCTCAGTTGCTAGTTGTTTCAAGAAAATTGTTATGGCCTACTTGTAGGCATTTGTTTAATTCTTTGGAATCTAGACTTGCTTATTTTGAACTAAGTACTTGCATATTCTGCATTTAGGTGGCTTTCTGTCTGATGCTGGTTGGTACAGTGATGCTGAGAAGGTGTTTTCTTCCTGCCTGCAGCTGTGTAAATTACATGATGATGTGCTACACTGGTATCGTGCAGTAGAATGCTGTGTGAGGTAGGTTGGACTTATGAGTATGGGATCTTGCATATAAGTGTTTAAAACGTTGAGAACTATGTGATTCTGTGTTGTGGTATGTAATAACATTTACCTTTTTTGTGGATGAGTAATGAGACTATATAAAAATCTTTGGTAACTTTACAAATTCCCTAGTAAAGGGGGGGGGGGAGCAGAGAGAGAGAATTTGGAATTTTGTCTGCTTATCATACTTGTCACCACAGTAGGTCCAGAGATCTGTGTAGGGCATTAATGGAAAATAGTAAGACACCTAGAGATGTAACTAAAGCATCAAGCATTAAGAAGCATAGATAAGCCAGAACTGATTTATGAGCCTTAACGAAACTCACTTTTTTTGTGTTAGTGGAAGAAAAAATGTTAAGAAATGCTGTCATGATCCATCTAACCGAAAACATAAAGACACTGGAACAGAGACTTTATGTGTAATACCTTTTATTAGCCTAACTTGGGACATGTGTGTTTTGTGTTGATGGTTAATGGTGGCAGTCACTTGCTTAAAAGTTTCAAAAGACCCCCCCCCCCCCCAGGGCATCAGTAAAAAATAAATAAATAAAAAGCAAGTCATTACAATGTGGTATTTATGTAAAATGGTAAATGTGAAGTTTGAAGGAAATCTGAAAGTGTTATTGATATTAAAGCTGAACTACAGTTGTCATATGACATTTGCAGGGCATAAAAAATCTGTATTAGTCTGAAATAAGACTAAGAATGCACTTAGTTGTGGATGGCAGCAGTGAGGCATGAATAAATTGGAGGGAAGGAGCACAGAAAAAAATATGCAGCTGCTTATGCATCGAACAAGTTGCAGAATGGCAGACTTATGATCTTTTGCTGAACACCTTTTGTATATCTTCTGGCAATGTGTGCCACTGTACATTGTTTTTGTTTCTACAGGTTACTTCATGTACGAAATGGCAATTGTAAATATCAGTCAGGAGAAGAAACCTTCAAGTCAGCTCAGTCATACATTGAAAAACTAGCCAAACATGGACACCAGGCAAACAGAGCTGCACTTTACGGAGAGCTGTGTGCTTTGCTGTTTGCAAAGAGTCATTACGATGAGGTAAGCTTTTTTTTTTTTTTTTTTTTTTAAAGCAAGAACTTTATTTTTCAAAAAAATATATATGTATATATTCAGACTTTACAAACACAAGCATTTCTCATGCATGGTGAACTTTCTAATTTGTACTGGACTGCGTTTTCTTTCAAATGTAAAAAAAAAAAAAAAAAAAAAACTTATTCCATTGTGCGCTTTAAATAAATCAATAATTTGTAGCAGCCACCTTGTCCCCCTGCACCAGTAGCGCCATTATGTATCTTTTATGTCTTCTTCAGAGCACCATACTTCTTCCCCCTTGTTCCTCCTTCTAGGGTAGTTAAGTTGCTAATAATTCTCCTAATGTGTCCTTTAAACTCATTGCTTCTCCTTCTGTCTCAAATTGTCACCAAACTTGTGAACCTTTTTCACTGTTTAACTCCTACCTCTCAACCTTTTTAGAGCAAGAAATCTGAACAAAGCCATAAATAATGGGGAGACAAAGGCCCAGAAACTGGGACAATTTTTAAACATTGCTCTTACAAACTTTGAAAGTTGATAGAATAACAGATTTTTCATTAACATGAATTTTCTAATGGGTATGAAGTTTGAAACTGAAATGTCCGTCATTATTTTTTGATTTCAATCCTCAATGATGTTCCAGGGATTTGCCAGAAAACTAGAATTTTATGAGGAACAAACCAAAAATATGAGCTGAAAATATGAGCAGTTGAGAGGTATGGTTGGACTGATTACTTGCGTCCGTCTTAAAGTGATTGTTTCTTTGTCAATTATCTTACTGTCATTACTGTCTCCAGGACATTGGTTAATTGTCATTATTCCCAGTACTTCAGTGGAGTTTGGGTTACATGTCAAGGTATAAGAAAATTAAACGGACCAGTCTCGACACATGAACAACTTTAATCCATGAAACAAAAAAAAGTATATAAAAACAGTATTAAGCGCTTTCATCTCTTCTAAGAAGACTTTGTCAGAATACAACACAGTACATTGCCTAACAAATTTAAATAACTCAGTTAGATGACATCATAATTCTTTAACCGGTCAACATTCGTATTTCCAAAATTCACAGGTAATGATAATAAAAAGCAAATATATACATATTTAAATTTAAAAGCACCATCTTTAGATAAAATATATAAATAAAATCACTTTGTGTACCTACTAGTTCATGTAAAAAATGGTATTGTTCTTTTAATCAAACATTATCAGCTCTTTCATTTAATATTGGAGAAATAAGATATTGCATCATTTAACCCAGGTGGAAACATTGCAGCCAGTCTTAGCTGCCACTCATTCTCCTTAATTTTCAAATTAATTTTCCACTCACCCCATTTGGGATCCAATCTAATGTTGTCTACTATACTATCTACTAAACTAAACATAAATTTAGAAAAAGAAGTGCAAATCATTGAATGTTTTACATCATTCAGGTGTTCATAAATTCTACACTTTAATGAACACACTGATTTTCTTCGTGTTTCACTGTTGCATCCAACGCACAGATTTTTTTTTAGAGCCATTGAGGTTATCAGGGGAGGGGACTATTCTCATCGTACTGAACTTTGCGAAATGAAATGGATCACCAATTTGAGAAGTACCTGATCCCCAGGTCTCAATAGTTTGATACCTCTTAAACGGGCTCTTAAAAATAGGCATCTCAAAGCAAACAAATGACTTTAAATTGCTATTTCAGTGTCAAATTATTATATTTTATGCATTCTGATTTCAGAAGTTGTTTTTGGGTGTAATTAGGATGCCAATGGATCTGGTTGGTGTTAATTATTTAGAAGTAACAAGTTGGATAATCATGATTTCTAATTGATCATCAGTGCATTATTTTTCATTCTGTATATACATGTGGAGGGGTGCTTTCTCCCCCTTTTTGTTTGTTTGGGTCTTTCGGCTTTTCCCGTTTAGGGGTCGCCACAGCGGAACTCCGGTCTGCTAATGATTGGTAGTTGATTTTTACGTGCCAAGTTACCAGCCCTGACACACAACCTTCAACGAAGGTATGCCCATTCACGCATGTCTCCACGCAGAAGACGCTCTAGCTGAGAGTCGAACCGGACAGGGTCTTACTGTGAGGCGACAACGCTACCGCAGCACAACCTGCCGTAAATGGAGAGTATCATATTGCTTTTAAATTGGGATAGATTGACTCTGCCCCCTCTTAATGTCCATCAGCTTTTTGTGTGGTAGGTTATTTATGGAATGTTAGTTAAACATAGAAATTTTATTTCTTTAAACTATTATTTCACAGACATTAGTTTGAGTATATTTTTGTTTTGAGTCCGCTATTGGGTTTAACTAGTTGATACAACTTTCAATAATGTTAGTTAAAAGCATTTGTGTGGTTTACCCAAACTCAAAAATGTCTATGTACATGTCTAATTTTTGCTTTTGTATTATTTTACTTTGTCAATTTGTGAATGGTTAATCTCCTGACATTGTTTGTAATGTACACAAATGCGTAATATTTGGTTAGTATTGTCTACCTTACTTGTGTCTTCTTAGTATTGCACATTTTTGCACATCTTATAACTGAGTAGGTTTTGACTACATACAAACATGTCACTACTGAGTACACATAATGCGTGTATACAGACACAGACAGAATTCATGCAATACTTCACACTAATATGCTACAGCTTTTTGCATTTGAATAGACATTTCATTCATAAGAGTTTTTGTTTGATTTTTTGGTCATTTTTTTAGTTGTTTCTTTGTGTGTTCCCTATCCATGGATTGAGTCATGGAGACACGCAGAACTAAATTTCAAACAGAGCTCACAAGCTCCTTGTTGATTGGCCATTCTTTTTAATTAACTGTTTAATTATTTTTTAGTTGTTTTTTTGTGTTCCCTATCCATTGATTGAGTCATGGACACACTGAACAAAATTTCAAACAGAATTGACAAGCTCCTTGTTAATTGACCATACCTTTTGATTGTTTAATTTGATTGGCCTAACGCGAATGCGGATGGTCTTTGCATTTTATTTTATTTTGTATAGCTCTTGCTTGAATTGATGATTGGCTGACTGTAATTCAGCCAGCACCAATCCTTTGAATTAAGGTGTGAATGCAGAAGTGACCGCAGCAATGAATTGATTTACGGACACACTGAACAAAAGCTTAAACAGAGCTCACAATCTCCTTGTTGATTGGCCACTCTTTTTGATTGTCTATTTAGATTGGCCCTTACCGCAAATGTGGAAGAGACTGTAGCCGCAAATGCGGACTGTCTTTGCTTGTTGTTTTATGTAGCTCTTGTTTGAATTGATAATTGGCTGACTGTCATTCAGCCAGCACCAATTACTTGAATGTAGGCGTGAATGTGGAAGTGACCGCTTACTTGAATGTAGGTGTGAATGTGGAAGTGACCGCAACAATGAACAAGACTGGATTTTGTTTTTGTTTTTCATGTATACTTTAATATCTTAGGACTAATGTTTACTAATTTTTTGAGTCAGTTCCATTGTGAAAAGGGCCGTAGCCGTGAAAACGGACGGTCTTTGCCTCTAGCCATTGATTTTGTGTAGGGTTTAGTTGTTTTGTCTTTAATTGGCTGAGTCACCGACTTGTTGGGATTTCATTGGTCTTTTGTTGATTGGCCATTATATGCTTTTGTACGATTTGATTGGTCCCTACTGCATATACGGAAGAGGTCATATCCGTCAATACGGACGGCCTCAGTTTTTTGATTTACATAGATTTTAGGTGAACCACTGATTGGCTGACAGCCATTCAGAAAGCACCAATAGCATGAATTCAACTGTGAACACGGAAATGACCGTAGAAGTAGATTTGAACGGTCTTTCTCTAACTTTATATGTATTCCTGCATTTTCCTAACTATATTAACTTATACCCCTAGTGAACACTTTGAGTGAGAAGGGCCATAACTGTGTAAATGGCTTTAGGTCTTACTTTTTAAGCTAATGTAAAATGTACTGTTTCGGCCAAACTAATAATTGATCTGGCTTGTACACTGACAGGCCAACATTTTAATAGGTATTTCAGTGCTACCAGTGGTAACAGCCACAGCCGCAATAGAAGACAATTCTTGTTTTGTATATTTCAGTCCGGCTCCTAATTAAATTGTGGATAGGCAGACTTTCATTAATCATACTATAAGCTGATTTCTAATTTTGTCTATGGATATGGCCATAGCTGTAGTTACAGACGCTCCCCGTTACAGTATCCCAGCCTTGTATAAGCTCCATTGCAGACTTTTGGCCGATATCGATTGGCTGTTTGAATTTTAAACGAATTATTGGTTGGTTTATTCAACTAATGTTTTAAGTAATGTAACCGCGAATGCGGACATATCCTTTTTAGACTTCATGAGTATTTTCTATTAACAGTCTAAACTACAAGTAAATATAGTTATTTCATTACTTTACTTAACTTTTAATTTTTATTGTAAACGAGGATCTGTTTTCAAAAATATTGTGTAAACCATTATGCTTAACCACGGAAACAGATGGAATTAAGCATTCATTTACACATTATATACATGTATTAAACTTGAAATATCAAAAGGTTAACATTTTCATGACATTACACAATTTTAATTTGCATAAGGATGTTCTTCGTGTTTCACTGTTGCAGTCATTACATTTGGGTAGTCTGCTGGCAGGTTGCCCTCAGTCGGCCTGAATTCCAAAGTCTTGGGTCCTGAGTCGGTTGCTGTCTCCTCTTCCATGACGTCAGGTCGTCAGGGGTATAAAACATGCAACCGACACCATTTTCTTTAGTCTTTCTTGCCGTGCGGTGCCCAAAGCAGAAGCATTTCGCAAGTGCCAGTCAGCCGACTACTGAAATATTTGTGTTTGAGTTTCAGAACAGAAGTCTTCAGTAAAGCCAAGTACCCCGTTGGCGAAACTTTTTTCTTGCTTTTTACCGATGTCAGAAAAAGTTAATAATTGTATTACTTGTGGGAAGCAAATACCTCATAAGGATTTCCATTTATACTATATTCCTTGCCTAGGCCCTGATCAGAACATGCCTGGCTGTTGGTTTTGTGCTAGATTTAACCAACGCACTATTGAGCGTTGGTATATTTTTGCATCTAAGTATTTTGGAAACAGATTTAACTACCCAGAGATGTCATCGGATAGCAATCAGACTACCGGAATACGTAAAAAATGCAAAGAAAAGGACAGAGAAAGGCAGTCGAGATCCAAAACCGACGAAGCTTCTCCTAAGCCAGTCGCTGGTTTGCTGGTACTCAGTGAGGTGCTTTTGCAGCCCCTGATACCCACTACCTTTGAGTCGCAGGCCTCTACCAACACCCATGTGGAGTCCGGCATGCCGCAAGATACTCAAGGTATTGGACTGACGGATGTATCTCCCTCGGATGGGTCCGGAGCTGCTGAGCAGGCACTGGCTTCTGAGGGTGTATTCAGACCATAACACTTTTATATCAGACCGACGAAAGCTGCAAGACCAAAGGCGAAGACACCTTCTAAAACTAAGAAACTGATGCCTGAGCCATGTGCACAGGCCTCTATGCCTAAAAAACAGATGATCAAAATGGCTGAAGACCTTATTACCTTGATCAAGGGTACCCATCCCCCTCCAGATAAGAGGCCTAGGCAAGACACTGACTATGAATCTTCAGATCAGGTTTATATTTCTTCGGATTCCTCTTCTGATCAGGAATTATCTATACCTCCCTATGAGGATTTTGATGCTGAGGAGTCTATTCCTTCTGCATCTCCTCCTGAGGATTATTCATTTGGAGAAACCTTGCATACTTTGAGGGAGCATTTTCACTGGGAGAGTCAAGACTTTGCAGAATCAAAAAAGAGGCTCAGGGATTTCCTCCTCCTCCCTCAGCACAAGCCTTTAGCCATTCCCCCTGTGTTCGACATTGTGGATGTTTTTTCGGTCAAGCCTGACCCCTGACTCTTTACCTCCGGCCCCCAGTAAGCCGGACAGGTATTACAGGGTCCCTGACTCTCATAACTTTTTATTTAGAAACCCTGCTGCTGATCCTGAAACTATTTCACAGGGTCCAAAGGGAGTTGAGGCCTCAACAGCAAAAAACCCTACCCCCTCCGACAGAGATTCAAGGGCACTGGGCAGATGTGGAAAAAAGGTTTATACATCTGCAACCTTGGCAATCAGGGCCTTAAACTGTCAATGTTGTATGCTTAAGTACCAACAACATGTTATGGGATTGCTGAAACAGAAAATGATGTTGATTTCAGAATGTGAAAAAAATAAGGAATTGCAGGAATTATTGCATGCAGCTGAACAAGTTGGAAAGCATACTTTGCAATGTGGTTTTGATTCCTTAGAGGCCTCCTGCAGGGCCGCAGTTACTGGATCTGTGATTAGGAGGCATGCCTGATTAAATGCACAAAATTTGCCTGATCATGTTAAAGCTAAATTGCTAGATGCACCTTTACAGCATGATTCTCTGTTTGGTATTAAGGCAGAAGAGGTTTTAAAGAAAATGGAAGACAAAGCTAAGTCTATGCAAACTGTTAAGGATTTCTTACAAGTGCAGCCACCTAGATTTAGTAGACACTGGCCTACAAAAAAATTGGTCCTTTCCTGTGTCAGACAGAGCTCAAAGGGGCAAATCCAGATGCCCTAAGGGTTCCAGGTACCAGGCTCAAGACTCATACAGGTCAAAGCAATGGGGCGCATCCACCTCCAAATTTGGAGGAGATAAAGCGCAAACCTACAGAAAGCAATCCCAATGACTTCCCTCTGCCTGCACCAAGCACTTATCTTTTGGCAGCACCCATAGGGGGAAAATTAGCAGTTTTTCTCAAAATTGGCAGTTAATAACCCAGGACAAGTGGGTACTGAACATCGTATCACAGGGATACAGATTCCATTTCCACACTCTGCCAATGACAAATGGTTGGCCAGACCTGCCAAAAAAACAATGGGCAGAGGCACAGAAACAGGTTACGTCCCTCATGGATATGGGGGCCATTCAGACAGTACCAGAACAGGAAAAGGACAGGGTGTTTACTCAAGACTGTTCTTGGTACCCAGAAAGGACCAGGCCTGGCGGCCAATACTGGATTTATCGATTTTGAACACATACCTGGACATTCCAAAATTCAAAATGCTCACTTTGCAACAGCTTCTGCCCATGCTGGGCAAGAATGCTTGGCTGGTGACTTTAGACTTAAGAGGCATACCTGCATGTCCCAATAAGACAGTCGTGCAGAAGATACCTCAGATTCAAGGCTGGCTTAATGCATTACCAATTCTCTGCACTGCCCTTTGGCTTATCTACTGTGCCCAGGGTCTTTGCAAAGTGCCTGGCACCAGTAATTGTATTTTGCAGACAAAGAAGTATTCAAATATATCCTTACTTGGACGACTGTCTCATTCAAGCAGAGAACAAGGACACTCTTCTACGACACCTGGCGTTTGTGAAAAGGCTTCTAGCATGCCTAGGGTACACAATAAACGAAAAGAAGTCACAACTGGTACCCCCTCAAAAGATAACATTCCTGGGTGCAAGCTTGAATACAACTGCCCAGATGGCTTACCTCACGCCAGACAAACAAAGGCAACTGACTACTTACTTCAAACTGATGGCAACAAAAACCCAATCTTCTGCAAGACAAATTCTGCAGGCTCTGAGCTTCATGGCATCCTGCATCCTACTACTTCCATATGCAAGAGTGCCTATGAGAACTTCAATGGTACCTAAAATGTTTATGGAGTCAACATTCACACAGTCTGGAAACAATGATTCCTCTCATCCCTTGCCTGCAACAGGAGTTTCTATGGTGGGCAAAGGCCTGTCACCAAAACATGGGATGGCCCTTCACTCTACCCCCTGCCAGCCAAACCTTAACAACAGATGCATCAGATTATGCCTAGGGGCCCACATGGCAGGAAGATGCATTCAGGGGCATATGGGCACCAAATGAAATGCATCTACATATCAACCAGAAAGAGATGCTAGCTGTTCAAAATGCCTTAACAGCCTTCAAGGATTTACTTCATCCAGGACAACTACTGATAAAGACGGACAACACCACAATCATGTGGTATATAAAGAAGCAAGGGGGCACACACTCATACCCCCTTTGCAGTTTAGCCATGGCACTGTGGGACACAGCTTTGACCTACCAAATAAATCTTCAAGCTCAATTCCTGCCAGGAAAACAGAACACTCTGGCAGACGATTTAAGCAGAAACCTTATGGACCCTCACGAGTGGAAACTAAATCCACAAGTATTCAGCATGATAACAGAGAAATGGGGGAGCCCAAACATAGATCTATTTGCCTCTCCTCAAAATTATCAATTGAAAAGATTCTACACAAGGACTTATCACAGACAAGCATGGAAAGTGGACGCCCTATCCTTCAGTTGGAAAAACCTGTCAGTTTACACCTTTCCTCCTCTGCCTCTTCTACCCAAGGTCCTATAAACGTCAGACAAGAGAAACCAAAGATATTAGTTGCCCCGGACTGACCCTGCCAATACTGGTACCCAATCCTAAGGAACTTGTCTCAATACCCAGCTTGGACCTTGCCTCAAAGACCACAACTACTGTCCCAGCAAAACAATCAGATCCTGCACAATCAACTACATATTCTGAACCTGGCAGCATGGCTAATTATGTAATCATATGAATGACACCTCTCGGTAAAGATGTGATGGATGTCATTTTGGAAGCCAGAAGGCCTAGTACTAGAAAATCTTATGCTGACAAATGGAAGAGATTCTGTGCTTGGAATCAAGCACAAGGAAACTGATACAGCAGAACCACATATTCCTCAAATATTACAATACTTAACTGAGATGCTTGACAAAGGCCTATCTTTCTCATCAATCAAAATCCATGCTTCTGCCATTTCAGCTCATTACAATACAGAGCCACCTATCTTTTCTCATCCTTTACTAAAACAGTATCTTAGAGGAGCCAAAAACCTAAGGCCTCCTAGAAGATCACCATTACCTGCGTGGGACCTCAATTATGTGTTGGAAAAGCTCACCCTGCCTCCATTTGAACCAGCCGCTACCACTGATATAAAGTTCTTGTCGTGGAAGACAGCTCTGCTACTAGCAATTACTTCAGCAAGAAGAGTTTCAGAGCTACAGGCCCTCATGGCTATAGAGCCTTTTATCATATTTTACCCAGACAAGGTATCTCTGAAGACAAATCCTACTTTTATGCCTAAGGTGGTTTCCAATGTGGCTCTTAACCAAACAATTCATCTGCCAACTTTTTATCAAATCCGCAAAACAAAGGGGAGAGAATTCTGCATTCCTTGGACGTACACAGACAGCTAAGATTCTACTTGAGCAGGACAAAAGCTCTAAGAAAAACTGAGCAATTACTAGTGTCATATGCTACAGGATCAGAAGGAAAGGCTATCTCAAAGCAGGCAGTTTCAAAGTGGATAAGCCACTGCATCCGTTTCTGCTACTTACACTATGGTAAACCTGTGCCCAAGGACATTGGGTATCATTCCACCAGAGCTGCAGCTACTTCGGCAGCCTTTCTCAGAGGAGTACCAACCAAATACATTCTAGAGGCTGCTACTTGGAGTTCTGTTCACACCTTTACAAAGCATTACTATTTGCCTCTCTACTCTAAGTCAAGGGCAGGCTTTGCCACTGCAGTTCTTCAGGGCCTTATAGCCGCACCTAATGCTGTTTAGCTCCAGGCTCCCAACCATAGCTTTGGGATTCTACCCAAATGTAATGACTGCAACAGTGAAACACGAAGAACATAGTACAGTTGTGTACACTTACCATAAATGTAGATGTTCAAGTGTATTCACTGTTGCAGTCCAGGTTACCCTCCTGCCCATCCCTCTGTCATTCTACAGTTTATCTTTCCTTCTCTGTCTCCTACAGCCTATGTGGTGTATTTGCTTGTAGATGAAGGTAAAGTTTATATTGATGCATGTATATAGTTATATTTATATAATATTGCTACCTTTTTTGGGGCACCTTACATCGAGGGCAAGAAAAACTAAAGAAAATGGAGTCTGCTGCTTGTTTTATACCCCTGACGTCATGGAAGAGGAGACAGCAACTGACGCAGGACCCAAGACTTTGGAATTCAGGCCGACTGAGGGCAACCAGCCAGCAGATTACACAAATGTAATGACTGCAACAGTGAATGCACTCGAACATCTACATTTATACTAAGTGTACACAACTGTACTTTTCTTATATTATATTTTGCTTCCAATTATGCTATTCTAATCCAAGAACTTTTTTCTTATAGGTTATTAGAACCTTTCCTAGCCCACGATTGGTAGGCATGTTTTCTGCTATCGTGCTTCCTGCTTTTATGTTTGACATTTTGATTTGTCAATTTTTGAAGGTGTGTCAGCTGTAATAAGTATGATGGGCTAGCCTCTGTTATTTTAGCCAGTATGGACCTTTGTACTACATGATCTGAAGAAGACAAAGTCTCACCGAAAGCGCTCATCTTTGTACTCGGGCCTTTTGTTTTGTTTGCTTTTAATTAAATTACGTTTGCTTTTAAGCCTTTGTGATTATATACAGCCTTAGCCGTGGTGCCACTTCAGGATTTTTTCTTTACAGTTTTTGCTTAATTTGACCTGAAATGTCTTCAGCATGAGTAGGATATTTTACTTTCTACTTTTTGTCATGGCTATAACCTGGCTCCTAGAAAACAAAAAAGTGTAAAGACTTCTCACCTTCCCTTTATCGATGATTTAAAACTGTATAGCTCATCATATGAGGAACTGAAAGCACAAGTGCAAGTTGTCAGAACTTTTTCAGATGATATAAGAATGTCATTTGGTCTTGATAAATGTGCAAAAGCAACCATTAAAGCAGGAAAACATCAGTTTTGGACAAGAATATGATATAAAAGAACTTGAGCAAGAAGGAGTTTATAAATGCTTTGGAATTGATGAAGGATCAACAATAAAACATAAATGCGAATACAACTTGGTAAGGAATGCTTCACAAGACTTAAATAATCCTGAAAACAGCACTGACATCTAAGAACAAAGTCCAAGCTATAAACAAATTTGCTTTTCCTGTCCTAACGTACAGTTTTGGAGTGAGTGACTGGCCCCAAAACGTGTTGGATAGATTAGATAGGAAAACAAGAAGGATGCTTCATGCTCACCAAATGATCTATAAAAATCAGTGCATACCAAGATTATATATTCCATGTTCCCAAGGAGGGATGGGCCTCCTTGAAATTGATTATATGTATATTTCTGCAATTGTGGGACTCCACACATATCTGTTGACCTCACAAGACCCAAATATAGTAAAAGTTTTGAAACATGAGGAGAATAAATTTAAGATGACTTTTCTGCTTAATCTAGCATAGGCTTATCAGCGTCAAGCAGGAATGGAAATCAAACTAGAAGTAGATAAAAATCAGGCAGCAACTGAATGTGCCAAAAAACGAAAGAATATAAGGTGAGGGATCAGATGAGAAGGCAATAAATGTGGAAAAAGCATAAATATAGTTGCAAGTATATAAAACTTGTGGAAGAACCTCATGTTGATCAAGAATGGTTAAGGAGAGGCAAATTCAAACCAAGAGATGAAAGGTTAATGTTGGCGGCCCAATACAGTGGGCTGCGTGCATGTTGGTTTATGAAGTCCATTGAATATGTGGGAGAAACAGACAAATGTAGGTTTTGGAAAACTGAATTGGAAATCGTTGCACACCTTGTTGCTGGTTGTGACATGCTAATGGCAGAAGGACTGCATACTGAAAGGCATAATAATGTGACAAGACTGTTGTATTGGGGATTGTGCAAACATTATGGTACTGAAGTGGCTGAAAAACACTGGAAACATTAACCACAAAGCATCATAGAAAATGAAGAAGTCTACATTACTTGCGATGATCCATTACCAACAGTTCAAAAGATAGATGCTAGAAAACCAGATATAGTGGTCCAAGAAAAGAAGGCAAGCGCAGCATTGATTATTGAAATTGCTATACCCAGTGAATACAGTGTCTTGCGTACAGAGAGACACAATGTCATAAAATATCAGGATCTGCAGGCAGAAACGAGAGCAATGTGGAAGAGAGATAGATATCCAGGCAGTTCCAATAGTAGTAGGAGCAATGGGTCTTATAAAAAATAATTTACAATGGTATTTAGATATGTTACCAATACATGTAACTCCATAGGAACTGCAGAGGGGTCATTACTGGGCACATTGTGGGTGCTGCAAAGAGCACTACTGGCTGACATCAAAGACTGAAACAGTACTAGTTTCATGAACTTTAGTCATACTTTGACTTAGGAATGGGGTCCATTCCCGTCATGGTATTAGAAACCCAAAAAACTTGGAGGAATTTAAAAAAGGGCTAAAGCCACAGGATGTAGCAGTTGTCATTCAAACATGTACTGTTATGGTAAATTTACTTACACAACCCTAGTTTCCCATGTGGTTAAAGATTCCTTTCATAGTGGCTTTGTTTTGGAAGCATTTTTCAGGGCAGCTTTAGAGCCAGATGTTAGAAGATACCTGGTTAAAGGAGCAGTCTGTTCCAGGGCATGTAAAACCAGAAATCCTGGATGCTGCTTTAGAGAAGGACTTTGGACTCTCTGCACTGTCCGTGTAAAAACTGACCCATTCAACTGGCTTTCAAAAGCCACTTGCACCCTAATGAAAACTAGGGGCAAATTGTGGAAAACATGGGTGAAAACTAAGCTTCCCACAGATCTACAGAAGTACAAAGAGCTTAGAAATCTCTCAAAAAATATTATTAAAGATAAAAAAGAATTCTACTTTAATCCTCCCACAGCTCATAGAACCAGTCCAGGAAATATTTGGCACTCTATTAACCAAATATTGCATCCCGGAAACCCATCCACCTCAAATCCCTGTCCTAACAAGACTCCAGAGGAAACAGCAGCCATCTTTAATAACTATTTCATAGACTCAATAACTGAAATGTTTCCCACTAATCCCTCTTCCACGAGCTCCTTAAATTCTGGAATCAATTTGGCTACAAACTCCTCTGAATACTGTCCAAACTCTGTCTCCTCTAATACTTTCTCCTTTACATCTGTTTCCACTAGCTACATAAAATCATTACTCTCTAAATTAAAACCCTGCTCAACGTCCACTGATAGTATCCCTTCTTATTTCCTGCAGTTAGCAGCAGACTCACGTGCTTTTCCTGTGTCCATCTTAATAAATCACTCTGTTACTGAATCCAAGGTCCCCTCTATCTGGAAAGAATCTTGCATTCTACCTATACACAAGGAAGGTAACTCCACTGAAATCAGCAGTTTTAGACCCATAGCCATTCTTTCCCCTCTCTGTAAAATATTAGAGAAGTGCATACATAAACAGGTCATGCAATACTTGGATGAAGCTAACCTACTCACACCCACACAGCATGGCGTTCACCCTAAACACAGTACTACTAGTGCCCTAATATCCTTCTGTAATACCATTTCCCTGGCTAGAGATAACAACAAACTAGTCTCTTCTCTCTTCCTAGACCTTTCTAAAGGCTTTGATACTGTGTCACACTCACTTCTACTATCTAAACTGTCTTACCTTAACTTCTCCACATCTGCTGTTTTCTGGTTTTTCAGCTGTCTTGCTGACCGACTGCAATCAGTTAAATGGATTTCTGCTCCATCACCCCCCCCCCCTGTTAAAATGGGAGTTCCACAAGGCTCTATACTTGGTTCACTACTTTTTTAATATCTTTTCCAATCAACTCCACACCTCATGCCCCCAGTCATCACTGGTACAATATACTGATGACTCCACAGTCATTGTTATTGCTGTCACCCTGTTTGAACTTATATTCACTACCCAGGCTTCTTTTAACCTAGTTGAAACCTGGCTCTCAAAAAATCAGCTTATACTGAATCCAAAGAAAGCAAAACTCTTACTTTTCTTTCCCAAAAATTTCAACCACCTTAAACATACCTTCTCTGTTTAGTTGTCAACAACACTCCCATAGATGTAGAATCAAGCACAAAACTCTTAGAGGTCATCATAGATGATCAACTTTAAGTTTGACTTGCATGTCAATACCTGTTTTCAGAAGGCTCGATAAAAACTTGGCCTGGTGTATAGAAGTAAAAAGTTTCTTACTAACAAAGCTAAGGTTACTCTCTCATGCTTATCTCCTACCAAGTCTACTGTATAGCTTATAAATCCTGACAAACCTAAATTCCTCCCTTCTTACTAAACTTGAATCGGCATACAGTAACGTAGGTAGATTTGCAGCAAACCACACACACAAATCCCATCACTGTCTCTCACTTAAATACCTGAACTGGATAGAATTACCACATCAGATTCTCCTCACTCAGCTCCTAATTATTCACTGTATGCTACACCACTCATCCTACTGCCCCATCATACTTCCTCTTATTTCTCATTACTCTCCCATCAGATCTATGCATAGCTCTGACCATGATCTCCTTCAAATCTGTAAACCTAAGACCAAAATGTGCAGCAGCCTCTGTAGTTACTAAGTTACCATTTCTTGGAATAGGCTTCCATTATAGGTTCATAGGTTGGTACTGAGATATATGCCCAAAGGCATATATTAGCCCAGCCACGTTGTGCAGTATTCACCGCCCCTTTAGTAGTTCCTTAGACCCTTGTACTAGCAGCTAGTACCCTTGGCCCCTATCTAGTAGTGCTGTTGGTGTGATCCCGGTGTGAACTTTCTGTTACCCATCCACTCATCAAGGTTCCTCTTGAAGAGTGATAGTGAGGGGCTCTGTCTTATGTAGATCGGGACCCTGTTCCATAGTAAGGGAAGTCTCTGCGAAGGGAATCTGTCCCTCCAGCATGTTCTATTCATTGTTGTATTGAGGTTTATATCCCTAGAGCGTGTAGCTCGAGTAGATTTGGTTTTGCGAAGATGGAGCATGTTCAACAATTCTGGGTTGGACATGGCTCTGTACGTTAGACAGAGATCGCCTCTGAGAATGAGGTATGCAACAGAGAACAGTCTTAGCTTTTTAATCGTGCTGCATAGGGCAGCTGTTTGAGGCCAGTAATTCTGTTGGTTAGATACCTCTGTGGTCTCTCCAGCTGCTGGAGATGTCTAGCCAGGTACATTCCAATTGGTGCATTGTACTCAATAATGGGTCTGATGAGGGAAGAGTAGAGGGGCACCATTACATCCTTAGATCTTGATGCGAACCCTTTCATGATCAGATTGGTCACATAGAAGGATTTTCTAACCACTTTGGCAACATGGTTATCAAAGGAAAGCTGGCTATCTTCTTGGTTCCCTAGATCCCTTATTTCTTCTTCAGATTTCAGGGGATTACCTCCTGTGTTGTAGTTTGCGGGTACTCTGGAAATTAGATCCCTCAATAAACTTAATCAATTCAAAGCAGCCGCCAAGGAATACTTAAAAAGACACTGTTTCTGTTCTTGCATTCACCCCTCTTAACTCTCCTTTTATGCTAAGCTGATACTTTTTCTACTTGCATACCTCTTACCCATTTATAACCATCTTTTTCTCCTTTTACACTTTTCGTTTCTTACCATGTACAGTAACCTCTATAATTTTTACTATAAATAAGAATCATTCACTTCCCTCCTTCATCCATATTACACAGTAACAATAAACACCAGAGAATTATTCTTCCTGTTGCTTCGTAAACCACATCATATTTCCTTTATTTATTGTCATATATATTGACTTGTATTTTAATTAGTTTTTTTCTTCTTGCTTTTATAGTCTCAGTGTAATGCTATTTAATATTATTTTCAATGTAATGTCTATTTGTGGCACTTTTCTCTCTGGGCCTCCGCTGAAAAAGGGCTACTGTTAGCTCAGTCTGACATTCCTGGTCAACAAATGTAAAATAAATAAATAAATTAAAAACAAACAAAAAAAAAAACAGGTCTGCCGCGGGAACCAAAAAACAGTGCTTCCTCCAACTTTTATTTAAATCGCAAAACAGAACACAGTACAGGTTCACACAACACGTAAAAATGTAAATAAAATGAGGGATAAGGCTGAGTCCTTTCAGACTGTCCAAGGACTTTATGCAGGTACAGCTGCGGAGACTTCAGGTCCTTTCCTGCCTCATAGGCTAGTCAGAGTGGGAGGAGAACCAAGAGAGAGACAGACAACAGAAGTGATGGAAAGCTGACCAGAGACCAAGGCCTAGCAGAGCCTGATCCCCAGGGTTCCAGCAGGTAGAAGCCATGACTCAGTTGAGCCCCTCCTTGTCCCATCAAGCTCAAGTCCAGCCCCTTCTGCAAAGGTAGGAGGAAGACTTTCCCTTTTCTTTCAGAAGTGGGTAGGTATTATGCAGTTCCAATGGATCCTTCAGATCATAAGAGAAGGTTACAATGTGCGGTTTGCTTCCTCTCCAATCCAAAACTGAATCCCATCAATCCCAAAAGGACAGCTCAAGAAAGAACAGGCCCAAGTCAACCTTCTTCTACAGAAAAGCTCCATAGAACCAGTAACCCTAGGATGAAAAAGGAAAATATAACTCAAGGCTCTTTGTAGTACCAAGAAAAGAAGGATCTTGGAAACTAGATATATCAGAGCTAAAAAAAAGTTTCTGGTAGTCCTCAGATTCATGATTCTCACCCTTCAGAAAAGTCTGCCAATGCTTTTCCCACAGGCATTCATGAGCACCTTAGTTTTAAAGGGCCTTCTTCCACATCCCTGCACAGGAGGTACCTACATTTCAGGGCAGGTGGGAAACTCTTCCAATCCTATATACTACCCTTGGCTTGTGTACTGCTCCCAGGTATTTATCAAATGTTTGGGTCCAGTAGTTGCACATTGCAGGACAAGAAATGTGCAAATCTGCCCCAATATAGACAGTTGCCTAATCCAGGTTTCATCCATGGAGGAGTTGCGAGCTTTCCTCAATCTGCCCCTTTCCACCTTCATAATCCTGGGTTTCTCTATGAACTTAAAAACATCCAACACCCTCCCCCCTCTGTCTCAGAGACTGGTATTTATAGGGCTTTGCTAGACACACTATCAAAAACGGTTTTCCTCTCCCAAGATAAGGTCCTCTTCCTAACTGCTTCCAGATTTTTTACCAGTAGGTCTCACTGACAGCCAGAGAGATCGAGATCCTCAGGGCAGTGGGATTCATGATATTTTGCATCCTGATGATTCCCCTTGCCAAGCTCCATATGAGGAAAATACAGGGGCACCTAAAACTGTGTGGTGTCAGCAAAGACGCGCACTGTTTCTAAATAAAAGTTCTTTTATGCCTTAAAAAGCCTTATCATGGTGGATAAAGGCCTGCCAACAAAACAAAGGTTTCTCCTTCCAGTGCCACTTATCCAACCAGTTTATTTCAGACCTAGTCTGATGAGCAGACTCAGGATATTCAAGTACAAGGGCAGTGGGATACAATACTATTCTGACAACACATCAGTGTAAAGTAAGTGATGGTAAGTTTGTAGGGGGTACAATGTTTTTGAAACAGTTATGGAAACAAGGGATGCTTTTGACAAGGACATGACAGCAGCACAAGGAAATACCCACTACGGCTCACTTTGTCATCTGTCCATGTTTTAGACCGTCAAGAATAGATGCTAAAGAAATCTATTTTCACCTAGTTCACAAGGTTGTGTGGTACCAAAAATACTACTGCACTAGAGCCAAAGACAACCAAGCATGGATATGCAGGTGCAAGCAGTTAATCCTGAGAGGACTGAGCTAATGTTCTGGCTTAAACTTGCAAAGATTCTAACATGCACCTGCAAAGTCAATAGCCTTCCCCCACCCTATCATCATTTGGGAGACTAGAAGCATGTAGGTCAAGGAATTGACCATGAGAGGTCTGAACACTGTCTGCTAAGTAAGTTGTGCAAGTTACAATGCAAGTAACATTTAAAAGTCCATTGGTAAACAGTTCAGTGAAAAAGAAATTAAGTTTGAAACTGAGGGAATGAGTTATACAAAAAGATGCCTCCCCAGCAGCTTTATTTCTTTAATGCGTTTACCATAAAGGCGCAATTTTGATTATTCATTCAAAGATAGCCAGCATACTTTTTATTAGGGTTAGAAGTTAATGTTTACTGAAGTCATTAATTTTTTTTCTGGAAGGGGAATGGAGATTAGAAAATAACAGCTGTCAGTGAGTGCAATAACAGATACCAGTAAGTGTAATTGGGGGGAAACAGACTGTAGCATGCACAATTTTAATTTTAGATTAAGGAAAGTCTGTGGGCACAGCTGTAAATGTGGAGTACCTACTGTTATATGGAGGGTAAAATTCATTTGTTGAGAATATGCATTATTTTGTGTTTATTCTAATTCAAAGGGGGATGTGGGTATTCTAAAAAAATTGTTAGAGTGTTTTCACTAAAGCAAAAAGTCTTAAAATGTAACATAGTTTCATGTGGAGATGAGAAGAAGCAACAACATAAAAGATCGCAATGGCTACTGTATCCATATTATCATGGACTGTAAATGTCCTTAAAGCTGTAGCCAAAAAGCAGAATGTTTGAATTATATTATGAAGTGTAGAACATAGGATCATAGGGCGTTACTAGGCTAGGCTTGTAAGTGCCCTAGGGCCATTAGCTAAGTTCTACCATTATTTCTATGATCAGCACCTATTGCCCCTGTCCAAGAGGGACACAGGTGGAACCCCTAGGATTAATTTACAGTTACCCATCCAGTGTCCAGATTGCATTTGAAGAGGGCCAGTGAGGTACTCTGATTTGAAGGTGGAGTCAGTTACAAAGGTATGGTAATCTCTGGGAAACCAGTATTTCACTCCAGCAGGTTCTATTAATGCCACATACCAGGTTAAGGTCTTTACAGCGAGTAATGACTTGCAGATATGCAGCATTTCCAATAAAGCAGGGTCAGAGATTGCCTTATATCCAAGGCAGAGATCGCCTCTGAGTAGTCATCATGAAACAAAATAAAGTGACAGTGATTTCAGATGATCCATGTAGGACAGATGTTGAAGACCTTGAATTTTCCTTATGAGGAACCTTTGTGGTCTCTCCAATTGTTGCAGGTGCTTGGAAAGGTACATAAAAGTGACGTGTTTCTCAGTTAGTGGCCTGATGAGGGAAGAGTACAGGGAGGTTATAACTGCTTTTTTTCTGGAGGCAATGTCCTTACTTATGAGATGACCAGAATAGAATGCCCTTCTTACCCCTGTGAAGACATGGTGATCAAGGGTAAGGTTGTTGTCAACCTGTGTGCCCAGGTTTCTCACCACTGAGTGCATATTTAGGGTGTTGCTATTGATGTGGTAGTTAGCAGAACATTGATCTTAACAAAAGGGATGATGATATATTTTTTGCTTTGAGTTTAAGGCCATGACTTTAGCACCAGTCATTTAAGACCATTTTTCTAGGATGCTGACATTTGGAGATTGTATGACTGCTCCCAGTTTGCAGTCCTCCAAACTTTGTCAGCCACACACCTTTAGTTTTTGCTTGTACTTCGGAGAAATAGATTCCAAACAGTAGAGGTCCCAGGACTGATCCCTGTGAAGAACCACTGGTTACAGGTCTGTTGTTGAAGGTGGATTCCCCTATTTTGACTGTATGGGTTCTATTAGTGAGTCAGTTAGCAACCCATCTAATGATATAAGGGTTGATACCTAGCTGGATGAGTTTATCAATGAAGTCTGAATGGGAGATAGTGTCAAATGCCTTAGCCAAGTCTAGGTAGGCTGTATGCACGGGTTTCCCCTCCTCCAGAGCCTTGGTGACTGTCTCGAAGTCCACCAGGTTTAACAGGCATGATCTCCCATTGACAAATCCAAACTGAGTATGGTCAAGTGTTTGGAGATTCCCTATATTTTTGTTGATAAGGTCCATGATGATTCACTCCATGGTCTTGCAGATAAGGCTAGTCAGGCTAATAGGTCTATAGTTTCTGGGATCAGTGGCAGCACCGCCTTTGTGCAAGGGGATAACTATGGCCGTTTTCCATTCAGCTGGGATGAAGCCGATGCTTAGACTATGACAGAAGAGTACCCAATGGTGTTGCTAATTTTTGTTGGAGCCCATGTAGGACACAGCCTAGGACGTTGTCCAGGTCTCATAGATGCTGTGTTTTTGGCCGTAGAAAGGGTGGTTTACGACCTGCTCTTTAGAGATACAAAGTAGGAGACGGGTAAAAGGGATGTCATGGCGTATGTGTGGTGGGGACAGGGGAGCAAAGTTTTCACAGAATCTGGTGGCCAACCAAGTTAGCCATGTCCACAGGGTCAGTATATGTGGAATCATTAACTACCACTTCGGCACAAATCTGGGCCTTTCCTTTTAGGTTACGTATGTAACTAAAGAATATCTTATGGTTGTCCTTATTTGAGGAAGCTACTTTGGATTTGTAGTCAGCATTGGAGGACTTCACAAGACGTCTTATTTGCTTGTTTAAGTTGAGGAGGGTGTGTTTGCAGATTAGGGTTCACTCCCGCTTACTCTTAGATGGCAATTTTTTCCTCTTATTGTAAAGCCTGTTAATGGCAGTTGTCCACCATGCAGGTTTGCTCTTCCTTGAGGTGCTTGTTTTGGTCCTGTCAGACACAGCTGAGTCAATGCAGTTGTACAGGTGTTTGTATACAGCATTGGTTTAGAACCTGACATAGTTGCCAGTTCCATCTGAGGTGGAAGTGCATTAAAAGCTATTTATACCATCCCATAAGAGATTATAATCTGCTTTGTAGATGTTTTTAGTTTACTTGCTGCTTGGGGGGGGGGGTCAGATGTGATAGTTACTTCGAATGAGACTGGTGTGTGTTCGGATGTCACAGTGAGGTGCTACAGTGATCCCCCCATATTGATAAGCACCAGATCCAGGATGTTGGCACCCCCTGTGGGGGTGTCAACCAGCTGGTCCATGGCATTGGAGTTAAGGAAGCCAAGGAACCTTTGGGCAAATGAGTTTGCGCATGAGTAATTTCACCACTCAATGGATGGGTAGTTTAAGTTGCCCAAAACCATAGTGTTCGGATGTATCTTGATAGACTTGAGCAGATCCAAATAGGCAGAGTAGGTGCCTTAATTCTTGGAGGGGGTCCTGTAGTTGGCAATGACTTGAATAGGTGTCCTACCAAACTTGAAGTATTGCCAAGGAGTCGTACTGTTTAACCAATCTGGAGCTGTATTTATCTTTATTGAATATTGATACAATGCCTACTTTAGTTTTTATGTCTTCAGTTTGTGGTCTGAACACGTGGAAGGTGGTGTAACCCGATGTGGTTGGGGTGCTCTCCACAGCCTTGAACCAGGTCTCTGTGACTGCACAAATGTATGCGACTTACAAGGTGAGGACTGCTTACAGTGAGTGCATTTTCATGATAAGACTCCTAGTGTTAATCAGCATAACCTTGAGGTTGTTTTTAGATGGAGTTTCTACATCAGGAATTTTGTCCTTGAGACACTGCCCAAAAAGGGACTATGGGGTGGCAAGAACCTTAGCCAGTAGCCAAAATTCCAAGGGTGACAAGTGACCATCTAAGGCAAAGCATTGAGGTCTGTCTATCTTATTATCCCATGCTGACAGATACTTTCTGGTGTCATTTTAAGGGTATCCATTAAGCCAATTATTGAAGTCAGTCATTTTGTGTTTGTATTGAGGCATCATCCTTGGTGAAGGTAAAATGCTGCTTAAGGCTAGTGACACACCTGCCTGAGACGCACAGTCCCAGAGCTCAGTCATGTTTCTCTTCATATAGTGCAGAGAGGTACTTCTCAAGTCATTCACACCAGCATGGACTATGACGGAGTTATAACAGTACCTGTTGTTGAGAGACGAGTGCATTTGTAATAAGGTGGATCCTGGCACCTGACAGACAGCTGACCGTGACCTTTTCCTTATCCAGCCAGGTGAGAGAGACGTGTGTGGCTCACGATTCAATCGCCTATGACTAATATGTTTGGTTTTGTGTTTTGCTTTAAGGGCTTGACAGGTGAGACACTTGTGCGTGAGCTGAGCTATTATGTGTATTGTGTTCTGCAGAGGAAGTATTATGTGTAGCATGCTTGTTTGTGTTTAGGAGGTCTGTGGTGTTTAGGTATATGATGTTCATCGTGTTTCACTGTTGCAGTCATTACTCTTGGGTTATCCTACTGGCAGGCTACCCGCAGTCAGCCAGATTCCAAAGTCTAGGTCTGGCGTTGGTTGCCGTCGCCTCTTCCGTGACGTCCGTGCACCAGGGGTATAAAAGAAGCAGTCGACGGCATTTTCTTCAGTCTTTTTTGTCACGTGGTGCCTGAAGCAAAAGCAGTTCACAAGTGCCAGTCGGCCGACTCCTGAGATTTTCAAATCAGAATTTCAGATCCGAAGTCTTCATTAAAGCTAAGTACCCCGTTGGGGAAACTTTTTTCTTGCTCCAGACCGATGTCAGAAAAAGTTAACAATTGCATTTCTTGTGGGAAGCAAATACCTCATAAGGATTTTCACTCTTACTGTATTCCTTGCCTAGGCCCTTATCACAGCGTTGCTAGTTGTAGGTTTTGTGCTAGATTTAACCAAAGCACTATCAAGCGTCGGTTTGATTTTGCTTTTCATTACTTTGGCCTAAGATTTAACTACATAATGCCGCTGGATCAGCCGACAACCGCAGTTTACAAAAAACGCAAGGACAAGGAAAAGGATAGGCATCCAAGGTCCAAAACCAACGACGAAGCCTCTTCTAGACCAGTCGCTGGTTCTCAGTGAGGCGCTTTCGCAGCCCCTGGCGCCCGCAACCTCAGAGCCACAAGCCGCTTCCGACTCCCACGTGGAGCCGACTGGGCCTCTGGATACTCAAGGTATTGGGCACTCTGAAATCATTCCCTCAGATGGGTCCGGAGCCGCTGAGCAGGCATCGGCTTCTGAGGGTGTATTCAGACCTACACAACTATATATTAAGCCATCCTCAGCTTCAAAGACTAAAGCAACAATAAAGACAAAGAAACAAGTACAGCATTCTCCTACTCAGACTTCAATGCCTAAAAAACAGCTGCTCAAAATGGCCGAAGACCTAATTACTTTGATCAGTGGTTCCCATCCCCCTCCTGATAAGAGGCCTAGGCAAGAGACAAGAGTATGATTCCTCTGATCAGGTTTCTATTTCCTCTGATTCCTCTTCTGAACAAGATTACTCCATGCTTCCCTGTGAGGATTCTGATGCTGAAGAATCCATTCCTTCAGCCTCTCCTCCTGAGGACTATTCTTTTGGGGAAACCCTGCATACCATGAGGGAACATTTTTACTGGGAGAGCCAAGATTATTCAGAATTTAAGAAAAGGCTCAGAGACTTTCTGCTACATCCTCAGCACAGACCCCTTGCTATTCCACCTGTACTAGACATTGTGAACGATGTATTCTCAGAGTCTGGCCTGTCCCCAGACTGTCTACCCCCTGCACCTGCTAAGCCAGACAGATACTACAAGGTCCTGGATTCTTACAAATTCCTGTATAAAAACCCTGCTGCTGACCCAGAAACTATATCACAAGGTCCCAAGGAGGTTAAAGCTTCCACTGCAAAAAACCCTGTCCCCTCTTATAGTGATTCCAGGGCTCTAGACAGATGGGGTAAAAAAGTCTACACTTATGCTACCCTGGCTGTAAGGGGCTTAAATTGTCAGTTTCATATGCTTAAATATCAGCAATATTTAATGTCACTGCTTAAACAGAAAATGTTGACAAATACTGAATGTTCAGAAAACAAGGAATTGAAGGATTTATTGCATGCAGCTGAACAAGTAGGAAAGCATACTTTGCAATGTGGTTATGATTCACTGGAGGCCTCCTGCAGGGCCGCTGTTACAGGTTCTGTTATTAGAAGGCATGCTTGGTTAAAGGAACAAACTCTGCCTGATCATGTTAAAGCAAAATTATTAGATGCACCATTACAGCATGATACTTTGTTTGGTACTAAAGCAGAAGAGGTATTAAAAAAAATGGAGGATAAAGCAAAATCCATGCAGACAGTCAAGGATTTCTTACAGTACAGCCACCCAGATTTAGCAGAAACTGGCCTTCTATAAATTGGTCCTTTCCAGTGTCAGACCGACCACAAAGATGCAGATACAGGCATCCCAGAGGCAGAGGTCAGCCCCAAGGCTTATACAGGCCTAAACAATGGGGTGCTCCCACCTCCAAAAGCAGAGAAGACAAATCACAACCTTACAGGAAACAGTCCCAGTAACTTTCCTCTGCCAGATCCAAGCACTTTTCTTTTGGCAGCCCCCTTAGGGGGAAAACTAGCACTTTTTTCTTCAAATTGGCAAAGGATTACCCAAGACAAATGGGTCCTGAACATAGTGTCCCAAGGCTACAGGTTCCATTTCCACACTCTACCAAGGTCAAAAGGTATGCCAGACCTGCCACACAATCAATGGGCAGAGGCACAAAAACAAATTACAGACTTTGTGGACATGAAGGCCATTCAGCAAGTACCGCATCAAGAGCAGGGGCAAGGATTTTACTCCAGACTTTTCCTAGTACCCAGAAAGGACAAAACCTGGAGACCAATACTGGACCTGTCTATACTAAATACATTTCTGGAAGTTCCAAAATTCAAGATGTTGACTCTACAGCAGCTACTGCCCATGCTGGGCAAGAAGGCTTGGCTCGTAACTTTGGACCTAAAAGAGGCATACCTGCATGTCCCAATCAGACAGTCTTGCAGAAGATACCGCAGATTAATAGCTGGCTCAATGCATTACTAGTTCTCTGCACTGCCCTTTGGCTTATCTACTGCGCCCAGGGTTTTCCACAAAATGCCTGGCACCAGTAATTGCGTTTTGCAGACAAAAAGGAATTTAAATATATCCCTACTTGGACGACTGCCTAATTCAAGCAGAGAACAAAGACATTCTTCTAAAGCATCTGGCGTTTGTAAAAAGATTACTATTTGGCCTAGGGTACACAGTAAATGGAAAGAAATCAAAACTAGTGCCCTCTCAATAGATAATATTCCTGGGTGCAAGCCTAAATACAACTGCCCAGATGGCTTATCTCACGCCAGACAAACAAAAGCAACTGGCTACTTACTTCAAGAATATGGCAACAAAAACCCACTTATCTGCAAGGAAAATCCTGCAGGCCTTGGGTTTCATGGCATCCTGCATTCTACTAATTCCATATGCCAGACTGCATACGAGGAAACTACAATGATATCTAAAACGTGTTTGGACTCAGCATTCCCACAGCCTGGAGACAGTAATTGCACACATACCCTGCCTACAACAGGAGTTTCAATGGTGGGCAGAAGCCTGGCACCACAACAAGGGTCTGCCATTGTTTACCCACAGCCAGACAGACGCTGACAACGGACGCATCAGATTATGCCTGGGGAGCCCATATGGCAGGAAAATGTATTCAGAGCACATGGCCTGCAAACCAGATGCATCTTCACATCAGTCAGAAAGAGATGCTAGCTGTACAAAATGCCCTGACAGCTTTCAAGGACCTACTTCATCCAGGACAATTACTGATAAAGACCGACAACACTACGGTTATGTGGTACATAAACAAGCAGGGAGGTACACATTTCTACCTCCTCTGCAGACAAGCAATGACCTTATGGGACACAGCATTGGCATCTCAAGTTCACCTGCAAGCACAATTCCTGCCAGGAAAAAAAAATCCTCTGGCAGACGAACTAAGCAGAAACCTCATGGATCCCCACGAATGGAAACTGGATCCACAAGTCTTCAGCATGATAATAACGAGATGGGGATGCCCAGACATAGATCTATTTGCCTCCCCTCACAACTGCCAATTGCAGAGATTTTGCACAAGGATTTATCACAAGCAAGCATGGAAAGTGGACGCCCTATCCTTCAGCTGGAAAAATCTAACAGTATATGCTTTTCCCCCTCTACCTATTCTTCCCAAGTTACTCCTAAAAGCCAGACAAGAGAAGCCAAACATGATACTGATTGCACCAGACTGGCCACGCCAGCATTGGTACCCAATCCTGAAGAGCTTTTCTCAAAGTCCAGCATGGATATTGCCTCGAACTTCTCAATTGCTGACCCAACAAAACAGTCAGATCCTGCACAGCCAACTCAGGACCTTAAAATCTGGCAGCATGGCGGATAATGTAGCTATTCAGAGCACTCCACTTACAAAAGCGGTTATGGATGTTATCTTGGAGGCCAGGAGGCCCAGTACCAGAAAATCTTATGCTGAAAAATGGAAGAGATTCTCTGCTTGGAACCAGGAACAAGGCATAGACACGTGTGTACCAAATATCCCTCAGATTTTACAATACCTAACTGAGATGCTAAACAAAGGCCTTTCTTTCTCATCTATTAAGATTCATGCCTCTGCCATTTCAGCCCACTACAATACAAAACCACCTATCTTTTCTTATCCTTTACTAAGGCAGTACCTCAGAGGGGCCAAAAACATTAGGCCTCCAAGGAGAGCACCAATTGCGGCCTGGGACCTCAATTATGTTTTGGAAATACTCACACTGCCACCTTTTGAGCCAGCATCAACAGCAGATATAAAATTCTTGTCCTGGAAAACAGCTCTGCTCCTAGCAATAACTCCTGCAAGACGAGTCTCAGAGCTACAAGCACTCATGGCTGTGGAACCTTTTATCATTTTCCATCCAGACAGGGTTTCTCTGAGGATGACCCCTACATTTATGCCTAAGGTGGTGTCCATTGTGGCCCTTAACCAAACCATTCACTTGCCAACCTTTTATTCCTAATCCACAGAACAAGGGTGAGAAAATTCTGCATTCCTTGGACATACACAGGCAACTAAGATTCTACTTGGACAGGACTAAAGCTTTCAGGAAGACTGAGCAACTTTTACTGTCATATGCTGTAGGTTCACAAGGAAAGGCTATCTCAAAACAGACTATTTCTAAATGGATAGGCCAATGCATCCATTTCTGCTATTTTCAACATGGCAAATCAGTGCCTAAGGACATTAGGCCTCATTCCGCCAGAGCAGTAGCCACTTCAGCAGCCTTCCTCAGAGGAGTACCAACCAAAGATATCTTAGAGGCTGCAACTTGGAGTTCAGTGCACACCTTCACAAAGCACTACCATTTACCTCTCTACTCTAAGTCCAGAGCAGGCTTTGCCACTGCAGTTCAGCAGGGCCTCATAGCCTCTCCAAATCCTATTTAGACCAGCCACCCTACCTCAGCTTTGGGATTCAACCCAAGAGTAATGACTGCAACAGTGAAACACGATCAACATAGTACAGTTGTGTACCTACCATAAATGTAGATGTTCGAGTGTATTCACTGTTGCAGTCCAGGTTACCCACCCACCATCCCCCTTTTCTTTTCTGGGGCTTATCTACACTTCTCTATCCTATACAACCTTTTTGGTATATTTGCTTGTAGGTGAAGGACATGTTATTTTTGTGCATGCTTTTTTATTGGCATATTCTTTCAGCCTTCCAATTTACAGGCACCTGACATCTGGGGCAAGAAAAACTGAAGAAAATGGCGTCGGCTGCTTCTTTTATACCCCTGGTGCACTGACGTCAGGGAAGAGGCAACAGCAATCGACGCCGAACCTAGACTTTGGAATCTGGCCGACTGCGGGTAGCCTGCCAGCAGGATAACCCAAGAGTAATGACTGAAACAGTGAATACACTCGAGCATCTACATTCATGGTAGGTACACAACTGTACTTTTCTAATGAGGACCTCCGCATACATAGGTATGTGTGATGTGGGTTTTGGTGGAGTAGGAGGTGAGGCGTATATGTTGACAAAACCCACTCATTGTCATATGTACTGACTGGTGTGTGAGAGAGCATGGATTCAATGTTCTTAATATAGTTGTCTCTCACATGTTGAGTTTGTTTGGACTAGGAGTAGAGGGTTGTTGGTGAACATGTGGTAGTTGCTACACTGCCTCAGGATGCCCATGTTGACCAAGCTGGCTGGAGAAACTGTGGGAAATTGTCCGTCCATAGTGTTGGGTCACTTTGTGTTCATTAAAAGAGGTCGCACTTAGGAATGGCTAGTGGGTGAGAGGTGTGTTAGTACCGCTGAGGCTAGGCTTAGTGTTCCATCTGATAGTAGAGCAGGGCCGTGAAAACCTCTGGAGGACCACAAGCAAAGTGCTATGGGAAAATTTAACAAGCAAAACGTTAGCATCTGTAACCGCCGATGGTAACCACTGCTATGCAGATAAGTGCAAATACAGGGCTTAAGTAAAGCGAGAAATAATCCTTTTAACTCAAACTAGCCAGTAAGGACGCTCTGTCTGAGATGTAGTCCAACCACCCTCAATTAGATGGGACCCAGACAACACTCTCCTCCCACAAGGGTGAAGAAGGGCCTTCACCAACAGAGATGGCTTGAATTTGATGCTCAGAAGTTACAAAACAGACCCTGAAACAGCAAACTTGGAACTGGGCTATGCTATAGCTGAACTAGTACAGTAAAATGTGACAAAAAAAGTTCAGACAGTAGAAGGCAAATGCAAATTAAAAATGCAAGATGAGAGCAAAAATAGGTACTTATTATTAGTTTGGAAGCAACATATGCTTCTGATCTCTCATTATCTCAGTGAAGAGCTGTTTTTAGTGTTCATGTGATACCAGTCTAGATTCAGCAAGTCTGAATCTAGCCTATGATATAAAATGCAGAAGTACTAGAAATTCATAGTGCATAAAAATCTGAGTCACAACAGCAAAATCCTTTTAAATAAATTCGTAATTGACCAGCAATTCCCAGTTTAGAAGGATGTAGGCCACACTCTCCTGCCACAAGAGTCTAGACAACAAACCTTTCCAATATAAAACAACTGGTTTTGGAGTCCAAGTGCTTAAACCAGAACTAAGACACTATAGAGTAACAGACACAGTAGGCCTTCAACAAGCAATTTCCAGTTTAGAAGGGTTTAGGCTTTCCTCTCCTGCAGCATGAGTTTAGACCACAAATCTTCCTAATTTAAAGTAACTGGTTTGGAACCCAAGTGCTTAAACTGGAGCAACTGGCACAATAAGCCTTCATTCAGCAAATCCCAGCTCAGAAGGGCAGGGGCTACCCTTTCCTCCCACAGGAGTGTAGACTATAGACCTTCTTAATGTAGAATAACTGGCCTGAATCCCAAGTCCTTAAACTGAAACTAAGAGGTTTGGAATAACAAATTACAATTTAATCAGGCAGTTTTAAATGTAGCAGAATAAATGCAATTGAACACTTTTAAGAAGAACCAGCAAAAGCAAAATGAAGTAGGAAGAGACAAGAATAGTAAAAGCAGCTGAGTAAAGTGCATTTTTTAGTTAAGTAGAAAGGGAGGAAACAGAAGATAATTCAAAATTAAGAAATTAAGGGGGTGGGCCTGTCCAAATGGTCTCACTGTACTCAGTAGAATGAGCTGATGTGACTGGACTGGGAGGAGTGTCCAATATATTTAGCTACCAAGTTTTAAGAATACAAAAGTTGGGCAAGTGGATGGGAAAAATAAAGTGGAGACAGACATCAGAACAAAGTAAGGATTCCTGCACTATCAATAATCCTTAGAAAGAAGCTCACTAATCCTGAGAAATGTTCACCACACTCACTTTGCAAAACATAGAAGTATTTTGGCAAACTCAGAAATGCTTATGCATAATACAGTTAAAACAACCTAAGAGTAGTACAGTAACAGGCAGATGGAGTTTAACAAGTGCAGGCATAAATAGTAATGTTGCAGGAGACACATTTGGATAGAAATGAGCATGCCAATTTGACAGAGAAAAGATTTCCTGCTGGACACTCAGCATGATATCTGGGACAAAAGATAATGGGAGTAATACTGATTGCTAGAGGGGGCTACTAGTGATAGAAAAGGGGGAAAAAGCATGTTAAATTTATGTTAGTAAGGAGTTATTGGCAGGGGAGGAGGATTATGCTGGGACGCATTTGTATTCCACCTAAACCGGTTGTAATAGAGCTAAAGAGAATTTTGGGAGAAAAAGTTTTCATAGTAGAATATTAATAGTGGGAACAGGAACCTGATTTGCAGAGTGTGGCTGTATTGGTGGTGGTGGTGGGGGGTGACAAATGAGAAGATTTCTCAAAAAGTATATGAGAATATATGATATGGAAGATCATTATTTTTTATTCCTCAAGGTGTACAAGCTAGGTTGGACTGGATAGAACTTGTATTTCACATAAACGTACATTTAATTGAAAGCTTTGAAACATACTCAATAAATACTCTTATTCAGAATGGATAGCTAGTGGATGGAATAAAGTGAAAATAGAGGTCAACATGGTAAAAATAAGATGTGGGGAAAGAAGTAATTGGAATTATGTAGAGGGGCTAATAAATGTTAAAAGTATTGTAGGATAGGTGGAATCTTACACATCTAGAGGAGCAATTGCAGAATGCTTTAAGGAAAATAAGAGTATTTGGATTATATTTATGAATTTAGAAAGGTTGCTATTAGTCAGCTATTTTTGGTAACTCCAGAGCACAAAAGCTTTTAGCATAATGCGGCAACAAAAAGTAGAAAAGGTTGTTACCAAAGTTAGCAGCCTGTAATGAGAAAAATTACCAGAGGATCATTTAGAGATATTAGAGATATTTTAGGCATTTTATGAAAATCTTTGTAAAACTTGGAAAGGTGGAAACTTAGAAAAGGCATGTATGGAAATACCTGTGGAAGACTATGCCAATGTTATAGGCAAATGAGGTTCACTAATTAATATCCCAGGATAGAAAGAGCTGAGAAAAAAATGGTTGTGTGTAGTCAGTCAGCAGGGAAGCCTGCGGGAGCAAATGAACATTCATTTGGAAGTTGTGAGAGAAAAAATCAATAACGATTTGGAAAGTTTTAACAGTATATCTGAAGTTGTTGGTTTTCATGTTATGCTCAGTGAATGGGTTTGTTCTGATCCCTTGGAAACAGCATGGCCACTTGCTTAAAACTCGAGGTAACCAAAACCTCTCGAGCTTTCCCCTATACCCACAATGCAACTGGTTCATTGCCTCCAATCTTTTTGCCGTTATAAGCTTCAGACGTGTTTTTTTGCCTGTTCTCGAGTGTTGCAGATGAGTTTTTCTTCTATAATCTTTTACCTGTAATTCTTTTCCTATTTTTAGTCAAATCTTACTTTTCTACATCTGTCACGCCCCTTTTAGGTTCATAGGTAGGTACTAGGCTATCTGCCCAAAGGCATTTATAAGCCTAGCCGGAATGTGTTGGCTTTCACCACCTCCTTAGATTAGTTCCGTGTGCCTCTGTCCAGCAGAGCCATTGAAGTGATCCCTGGGGTAAACTTTCTGTTTCCCATCCACTCGTCAAGGTTTCTCTTGAAGAGGGTTAGCGTGGAGCTCTGCCTAATGAAGATTGGAATGGTGTTCCAGAGCATGGGAATTCTCTAGGACAGGAATCTATCCCTCCAGCACATCCTATTTATTGTTGTGGTGAGGTTTAGATCCTTGGAGCGTGTGGCTCGAGGGGATATGATTTTCTTTAGGTGGAGCATGTCCATCAATTCTGGGTTGGACATGGCCTTGTATGTCCGGCAGAGATCACCTCTGAGTAGGTGGTGTGCAACCGAGTACAGATGGAGTTTTTTCAGTCGAGCTGCATAGGGCATCTGCTTGAGGCCAGTGAGCCTCTCTTTCCAGTTGTTGCAGGTGTCTTGTAAGGTACATCCCAAATGGGGCATTGTACTCTTTGATGGATCTGATGAGTGATGCGTAGAGGGGGCCCAATTACCTCTTTCGATCTGGATGCATACCCTTTTGTGATTAGGTGGGCCACATAGAAGAATTTTCTAACCACTTTGGCAATGTGATTATCAAAGGAGTGGTTACTATCTACTTGGGTCCCCAGATCCCTTATTACGTCTTCTGTATTTAGGGGGTTACCACCTCTGTGATAGTTTGTGGGTACTTCGTTTTTTCCAAAGGGGATGACTATGCACTTTTTGGCATTTAGCTTGAGGCCATGGTTTTGACACCAGGTATCTGTCTCAGTGAGACCCTTTTGGAGGATGTCTGTGTCAGCCGGAGAGTTGGTTATAGCCCCTAGTTTGCACGCGTCTGCGAACTTGGTCAGCCATAGTCCTCCTGTGCATGCCTGTACCTCTGAGAAGTATATGCCGAACAGGAGGGGTCCTAGGACTGAGCCCTGGGGAACACCACTTCTAACCGGTTTAGAGTCAGACCTAGCTCCCGCAACTCTTAACATGTGGGTTTTGCCCATGAGCCATTTGGCAACCCATCTCTTGAGGTAGGGGTTTATGTTCAGGCTGGTGAGCTTGTCTATAATACCTGAGTGGGGAATGGTGTCGAAGGCCTTTGTGAGGTCTAAGTAGGCTGTGTGGACCACCTTTCCTTCGTCTATAGCCTTGGTAACTGTCTCAAAGAAGTCCACCAGGTTTAGGAGGCATGATCTGCCCTTAACAAAGCCGAACTGGGTAGGGTCCAGTGTTTGGAGGTTCCCAATGTCTCTGTTAATGAGATCCATGATGATGTGCTCCATAGCTTTGCAGACCAAGCTAGTCAGGCTTGTAGGGCGATAGTTCCTGGGGTCCGTTGTGGTTCCATCTGTGTGGAGCGGAATAGCCGTTGCAATTGGCTAGGCTTAAAATGGCTCTCAAGGGCAGTTAGCCTAGTACTAAACTATGAACCTATCTGCATCACTCTGTGGGCACAAAGCCTGTGGAGTGGCTGAGTATAAACATTATGTTTAGGTTAGTTCTTCTTTGAGCTGGTGTAGGATGCATCCTGGGACACCGTGCGGTCCCATTGATGCTCTGTTTTTGGCTTTGGAGAGGGCTGTTTTAACCTGAGTGTCTGATTTCAGGGGCACTACATTCTTCTGGTATAGTTATGGGCCCTTTTGGGGGTGAGAGGGGGGGTGAAGTTTGCACTGAACCTACCTGCCAGGATGTTGGCTATATCAGTCGGTTCAGTGTATTTTGTGCCATTCTGCACTAACTCCGAGCAGATCTGAGAATTGCCACTTAGATTCTTGACATAGCTAAAGAATGCCTTGTGGTTATCTTTGTGGAGTCCATGGCAATTATTTTTTCGAAGCTGATTTTGTGAGGTAACGTTGTTTCTTGCTGATACTGATCAAGGATGTCTTCCCTTATTGGGATTTTACTCTTTTCTGTACTAGTTTCCTCCTTCCATTGTATAGCTTGTTTGTGGCAGGGGTCCACCAGACTGGTTTCCTTTTCTTGGAGGAGTGAGTCTTGGTTTTGTTGGGATAGCACGATCCATGCATTCTTGTAGGTGCCTGTATAGTGCATTAGTAAAAGATTTTGCAGTTTGGACAAGCGTTAATCCTTTAGCATGGGGGCTTTGAAACTTCCCACCTCGGTCTAAAGTACAGTGAAGTTTGCTTTTGAAAAGTTTTTCACGGTGGTTTCTTTGACCGGGGGTGGTGGCGGAATGTGGATATCCAGAGTGATTAGTTTATGGTCAGATCTAACCGACAAGGGGTTGATGTCTGGTGTGGAACACCGGTCGCCCATGTTGGTGATGACCAGGTCCAATATATTGTCACCTCTGGTTGGGGTGTTGACCAGTTGATCCAGGGCATTTGAGTTTATAAATTCCAGGAAATGTTGGGCAAGGGAGTTTGTACTTGAGTAGTTCTCCCAGTTAATGTGTGGGTAATTGAAATCACCCAATATCAAGGTGCTTGGTAGGACCTTTACGTTTCCCAGTGTTTCCAGGAATGCAGAGTGGGGGTCCTGGGACATGGTGGGTGATCTATAGCAAGCTATAATTTGAATAGCAGTTTTGCCCATTGTTAGTTGCACGTGGATGATCTCTGAAGCATCGTGCTGTGTCACTAACCTGGAGGTGTGGGTATCCTTGATGAATATGGATACTCCCCTGCCTTTTGTATTTCGGTCTGGGTTTTGTGGCCAAATATATGGTATAGGTTGTAGCTTGGTAGTGCTGGGGTGCCTCTGTAAAAGCTACTAACCCACTTTAAAACAGTGGAATATAGCAATTATTACCTAGCAGAGTGTGCCAACAAGGAGATAGTCCCCAAAGGACTACGGATTTACAAATTCCCCAACGGCCTCGAAACCAATGGGGACACGTACCAAACCTGTTGCAAAATATTCAACGATGCAGGCTTACAAGCTATGAAAGTACTCATTAGCCACAAAGAAAAGAAATTAGAAGAACTATAAGAACAGGTACAAGTTATTAATGATACTATCACACAGCATCAAGCCTTCGAACGATTACATTTCGAATGGCTTAGCATCAGCAACAACATAGTGAAACATGTCAGCTGTACTATTGCTAAAAAGAAAAAGAAATTTAACAGGGATTGGAATGAGTACCAGACGAAGTCAGTGTACCCGACTGTCCCCAACACCGAGGTACCCATAAGCCAAACACAGCAACCGGACTCCACGTCCAACGGTAACATGAGGCGCGAACATACCAACCAACAAGGGGCAATCCAGAGAGACATGGCTGCAGCACCACAGAGAGAGCCGCAACAGCCCAGACTACATAGCAGTGGTACAGTAGACAACGCCGGAGTGAGGAACAACACGCCAACTACCCCCAACCACGTGCAAGCAGCAGACACACGGACTCACAAGGAAAGGACGGACCGAGCCATCAACAACCCCCAGAGAGGCCCCAACCAAAGAAACAACCAGGAGCCCTTTTTAGGGGAGGTCACGGACCTTTGCCACACGGATCACAGAGACAGAGCCCAGAGAGGCTGCAACCAGGGGAGAGGGAGATGGAGGGGGAGAGGACAGTACAGAGGGCCACCCTTGACAAATAGATGGCCCAGGAAAGCCAAACAAAGGCAGGAAGCCTAACGGCACATCCCCCAATGGGGTCCAACAGAAGTTTCAGCCAAGAAATTTTTAACCTCTCAAACCAACCCTTCAGCCCAGGCACCCTCGAGCTCTTGAACAAAGGGCTCAATTTCACCCCCTCGCAAAGAGCCAATTGCACAGACGTCCTGCTGGATCTAAAGTTGTATTGCAGGAAGCTAAATCTAAGGCACTGCTTTCATGGCAGCAAAATGAGCCGGGACCCTGAAAACATGTTCAGGAACATTATTGACCCTACCGGTCTTGCAGCAAGTGGGCTAAGTTTCCCGCCACCCAGCCAACCTTAACACAGCCTCCTGGTAAGGTGAAGGTCAGCCAGAGCACATCAACAACATGGACTAAATGCCACGTTAAACAGGGACAATTGTAAGGTCACTCCAAATGTAAGTGAGACTTCTGGTAACACCAGTAATTTAGTAGAGAATGGTAGCAGTATCTCTAATAGCAGCAATTTAGTAAAGAATGTAAGTGGTATCTCTAACAGCACTAGTTACCCTACAGTTAATGTATGTCTAAATGTAAAAGCAGTGTTACCTCACAATCTCCTTCCGACTGCAAATTTGTGCGAATTGATAGTAGTTCTGAAGAAAAAGTCTTTCAACAAAATGTTTTGCAACAAAAAGCTAGTACTAGTACGTCTGACTACTTTAATAATGTAGGTTTGCATGCCCACAACGTACCAAATGAGCACAGAAATACTATACTGTCCACTGTTAATGAGCAGACATATACGGAGTCAACACTTAGCTGACTCCCATATAGCTAACAATAACAGGAATGTTAAAGCATCACTGCTCAGCACGGACAAAGCCAGCATTCTCGTTGGTGCAAACGAGATTCAAAATGGCAACAGAGTCCGGGACACCAATGCAGTCACAGATCTTGCGACTACACGCAATGTCTCAGTCAACAGCAAATAACTTTGAAAGCTGCAATCCTTTCTGCACCAATACAAACTCGACATATGAGACTGCATATAGAGACTCTGGTCATAGAAATAAGACTGAGCGATTCTCCACAGAACGAGATCGCGCTCAAAATGACTAACTTTAACATTGGTAATGAACTGTTGAGCTTAACCAACACAGCTGGCGCAAAAAACAGAACTGAAAGTGTTAATGCTGTTTCGTATGTACCTAACTGCATGCATAGAGTTTGACAACAGTAACTTGTTGACTGATGTGCTGAATGTTTCACCAGCCAGTAGTGACTACTCCTACTTGAACAATGTTGAGCATACCATAAGTACCAACACCTACAATGTTGAAAGAACCTTGGGGAACACAGCCCCTGTGCCTTACCCACACACACACTGCAAACCACAGACCGCACCAGAAGCAGTACCCTTTACAGAGGCAGGGATTAAGGCCAGGGAGGAGCGAGCACCATCACAAAGTACACGACAGATACCCCCCCACCTCCCCCTGTGACAGACCTTTCCCAAATTAGTCAAGAAAGTAGCAGTGAGGCCCCAGTGCTCAAGAGAAAAAGCACCATCAAACCCACTCTCAATACACACATCAGCGTTTTCTCCAAAGTCTGTGAAACCGAAATCAGAGCCCTGCTACAAAAGCAACGCCCCAGCACAAAAGCCAGCTTAAACCCAAAAGAAAGAGGCACTACAGAGACTCTGCGAAAATGAGCACCTAAAAGTACTCAAAGTGGACAAAGGGGCAGGTGTAGTAGTCGTGGCAGAGACTGCTTACACCAATAAAATGCTGGAAGTGCTTGCCAACGACCAAAGCTACTGCAAGGTAGCAAAAGATGAAGTGCTGCATAAATTTAAAGCAGTAGACTTTACCTTGCTTTACCTAGCATATCAGAATAAAATCTCAGAAGAGGAACTTGACTACATGTCTGTTGACTCACCCACAGTTGGACAACTCTTCGGTATACCTAAGATCCACAAAGACCAAACTGACACCCCTATGAGACACATGGGCTCATCCGAAAGAACCAAAACAGGGTTCATCTCAGAACTCCTAAATTTTTACTTTTACCCATTAGTCCAAAGCTCAAGATTCTACCTAAAGGACTCATGGGAATTTCTCAAGGAAATCCACAGAATCCAAAGCAGCAACAATGGCACAAAATACATGCTCATTACCTTTGATGTTATAGCTTTGTACCAAAGCATCCCCCACACAGAAGGTATCCAACTAGTTAAAAGATACCTAGTTGAACACAGACATATAGCACAGGATCGTGCAGATACCCTCTGCACACTGCTGAAACTAGTGCTAAATAACTGTTACTCGTTTGGAGATTCCATCTACAAGCAACTCAAAGGGGTAGCCATGGGAGCCAAAATGGCCCCATCCAGTGCAAACCTAGTGCTCAGCGCCTGGGAGGAAGACACCCTCACCATGCTGGAAGGGTTTAAGAAGGTCGCCCTATACAAAAGATGCATAGACAACCTTTTCCTGTTATGGAGTGGCACCCCCCCAGGAACTAGAAAGTTTCCTGAATGAACTGAAGAACAGCATCCACTCCCTGGAGTTCAGTACTGTAGGCTGTGGATCCACCGTCAACTTTTTAGACATTAAGCTCACCCTCAACGAAGAGAACCTAGAATTCTCTTCAAACCTCCACAGGAAGCCCACCCACAGGAGCAACCTCCTCGATTACAGAAGTCTACACTCGGACTTCATGAAAAAGAATGTAATCAAGGGACAGTTTGTAAGGCTAAGTAGAACTGTGAGCAAAGACGAACAGTTTCGTATATAAAGTCAAAATCTAAAACAGCTGTTCCTGGACAAAAACTGCCCCAGAAATCTGGTTGAAAAAAAGCCCAAGAAGTGTCTGAACACAGACACCCAAGACACCGGCCCATACTAATATACAACCAGTTTGAACAAA